>NC_029774.3:42678507-42678671 GCF_000817695.3 Arachis duranensis
ATCCACACAACACTAAAAGACATTCAACACTTGGCGCATATGCCAAGATTTGAACTCAAGTGGGCGTATTAAAAGGTATATAGTTTTACCAATTGAGCTAATCAAGTCCAATTCTAAACATAGCTAGTCTACCAAGAGAAAAATAGTTCTATAGCCCAAATATA
>NC_029774.3:42678706-42680149 GCF_000817695.3 Arachis duranensis
GCCCAAATATAATTAATTATATATATAAATTGTCTTTTTAAAAAAGATCTTGTTTAGCTTAAAATGTAATTATACATAATTTTTTTAACTATTGTCTTATATTTAATTTTTTTATAAAAAGTCAAAATTTAAAATTTTTAATCATAAAAATTTTAGTATTATATTATTCAATAATTTATTTTTTAGAAATTTAAACTAACAAAAGAGCGTACAAAAATAATTATATCCCCAACGATATTAAACCGTAATTTCTCAATAATTAAGTGATGGGTTGATTATTATAAATCTTGATGAAACTAGGTAGCACATTATTGGGTACATGAGGATAAGTTTTTTTTTTCCTCAAAACAATTGAATTTCATCCAGCAAAAGTACAAATATTTTTGTATGAGGATGAGATTGTATTAGCAATTTTGCATGAAACACTGTAGTAACTAGATTTAAACTCGTGCCTTGCATAGAACTAAAATGATTAAATTTTATATATAAAAGATTTTTTTAATAAATTTTTTTTTAAAAATTAATATTAAATCTAAATAAAATTGTGAGAACATTATATATTTTAGTATTTGAAAAAATTCATCATCTAATATATATGTTTAGTAAATTTAAATACTATAGTGCAAAAATAAACGTAATAAGAATATAATATTTCAATAATTAAAGGTAACATTCATCCTTTCATGAATCATAATATCATGTATTTTTAATATTATTATTATTATTATTAAATAATTTTAAAAAATATAAATTATTGAAAAATATAATATATAAGTGACAAAAATAATATATAATTGATAAACACAATTAGATAAAAAAAACTTAAAATATTGTAAGAATATTATATATTATAATATTTTAGGAATTCATCACCCAACAATACATATAATGAACAAATTATTTATCAAATCAAAATAAAAAAATTATGGTCATCAATCAATTTTTTTAAAATTGTGCAAAATATTAACAAAGATAAAAGAAAAAGAGTAAAAGACATAAGATTATGTGAGAAAAGATAAAGAAAATATGTGAAATGAATGTTGATTTATATAATAAATATGAATAGAAATGAGAATAAAAAAGTGAATGAATTAAGTCTTATTAATTAAACAATTTATATTTATTAAAGAGAAATAACATTACTACTAAAAGCATAGAGTAACTTACCTAAAAATCAAGAGTAAAAACTAAAAAGGGATCATTAAAAAGTAAGGAAAAACACTAAATTAGAAGAATAAAAAAAAGATAAAAAAAACTATAAAATGATCATTTCACTTAACTGTTTATAAAAAATATTAAAATTTATCTAATATGTCAAGAAGTTATTGTGTTATTACTTAATTTTTCTTTTTATATATTATAATAAATTAATAGATAGATAAATAAGTACATAAATAGAATTTTGTTAATGAAATTTATTCTTCAAAAAATATTAGAATATAG
>NC_029774.3:42681043-42683349 GCF_000817695.3 Arachis duranensis
ATAAATCCTTATGTTATTATTGTTAAAGTCAAAATATTATCATTAAGAGTGATTTTTGGGTAATATATTAAGAGGTATTGTATAAAAAGTAATGTTACATAATAAATAAATATTATTTTTAGTTAGTACTTGGTCAATAATAATTTATATTTATATTTACAAAAATTTTATATACAAAAAATATATAATTTGTACTTAAATTTATCAAAATTTGTACACATAAATTAATATAATTTGTACTCGTATTTTTCAAAATTTACATTTATAAATTAATAAAATTTATTTATTAAAAGTAATTTAGTGTTTATGCTAAGATAAATAATGACTAAAACTATTAAAAATTATTGATCCGAAGAATTTTTCTTCTACAGATGCTCTCTCTATATTTAGATTTTTTTTTTATTACATAAGAAAATTATATTGAGAATTTGATGCCTCAATTATCACCTCTAATTTTAAATTATACCTAAAGGCTATGGTATTGGTTGGCACGGCAATGAATGTGACACAAATGATTCTGATAATCTTTCTTTATTAACATAGGAAGGAATCAGAATCCTGTTATAAATTCACTCTTAAGTGTAACACTGATAAGAAACCTTCAACAGATTGGTTTGGTATTAGCTATACATATTATAGTATAGTAGCTATATATATCTAAAGATCTTATTATTTTGTTGAATAATTTAATTATCTTTCCGAAAGTAAGATTGCATAGTTCATATTTGTATATCTCCTTAATGATTAGGGCCAATTTTAATTTAATTAATCATACATACATAAAGGCATCAAAGGCACTCATCGATTTAATTAGTTATTATATCACACACTAAAATGGAACTTGGAACCCCAAAATGAAAAACTCACCACCGCCAAATTCAGATAAAGAAAATCTATGTGTTATTTATTTTATTTAATGTTTTTCCTTTAATTATATATATGGACCAACTAGAAGAAAATTGCATGCATGATGAGAGACTGATACAAGGGAAGAAAAAGGTGATGAGTCTCTTCTTTTTTTTGCCCTAAATTTATTTAGTCTACAATTTTTCTTAAAATCACATATATGCCATAAATAAAGGTTTAATGTTGTTTCTAATAATGATTTATTTACTTCTAAATAAATTACATTAACAACTTACAAGCGAGTTTAGCTACAAAATATTTTGACACTACAAAAAATACGTTCATTTGCGGGATTTTTTTTTTTTGAATTTGCAACAATTTTTAACTCCCACAAAATATGTTACGACAGTTTGTTCAACCGACATAATTAGGTGTCCTACAATTTAATTACAAGGGTTTTTGTAAAATCAACGCGATTCCATAAAAAGTTGCGGCGGTTAAATATTAAAAAGCGGTTAAATTATTATTTGAAACCCTCAAGCCGTGAGCCATTTGGGCCTTAGGTCTAATGGTTCTTAAGATGGAAAGTATTCCATTCAAAATTTTAAATTTACTCATTAAATCAGTAGAATTAAAAATTTAAAAATTCAACACAAATTCAACTGTAATTAAATTGGATATAATAAAATAATATATTTATATATCAAATATATAATTTTTTAAAAAAATAATTGTTTGTATTTTTTATTAATTCTTTAAACTGATTAACCGTTAAAAAATCAGATTGATTTGACCGGTTAATTAATTATTTGACTGGTTATTTCAATTTTTTTATCGGTTTACTACGAACATTTTTACCCTAAGCCAAACCGGTTGGATAGCCAATTTCCGGTTAATTTAGTCAAACCAGCCGGTTTTGTCGGTTCTCCAAAGAATGGTTCGATTGTCAAACTAATTAGACCTAGCAGAAATGTCCCAAACACAAACTATATTGTTTGATATAAAAAGAAACCGTGGCACTGTAAAAAGTAAAAAGTAAAAAGTGTAATGTACGTACCATATATTATTAGGGTGTAGTAGTGGCATGAACACATTACAAATTCAGTGAACTAGTTGTTATTAATTGGTTGGAGGGATATATATAATTGTGTTGAGTGTATAGTATTTTCTCAGTGTCACATGTTTGTATAGTAAAAATAGTTAACAGTGATATGTTGGTAGCGAAAAGCAGCAACATTATTAATACTGTTAGAAACATATGTAAATAGGATTACCCGTTGGTTCCCACGTGTATATATATATATATTAATTAATTATTAATATATGAAATTGGAAAAAAACTTCCAAGGAATATATGGAAAGGAAGTATCATCTATGAAATAATATAAGACTCATAATAATCCCTCTCCCAGGAATATGTTGCAATAACGACATGTCATGTCATCTTACATTTATGCACA
>NC_029774.3:42683618-42698068 GCF_000817695.3 Arachis duranensis
TTATAAAAACAAACAAAATAATTAAACCTTATTATTATTATTTGCTATAAATTCAACATGAAATCAAATTAATTAATTTAAGTGTTCC
Source organism: Arachis duranensis (assembly GCF_000817695.3). Classification (NCBI taxonomy): domain Eukaryota; kingdom Viridiplantae; phylum Streptophyta; class Magnoliopsida; order Fabales; family Fabaceae; genus Arachis; species Arachis duranensis. Next base: position 42,683,707 of record NC_029774.3, read on the forward strand.
CAAAAGAAAAATACCTAGTACATGTTCATATTCTTTTAAAGATTGATTAAGTTTTGTAGCATATTTTGTTTGATTGATAATGTGAATACATATTAGTACAAGTTCATATGATGTATGTAATAAAATAATTTTATTTATTATTTTGTTCCATAGATAGATAAAGAAAGAGGGAAAATGGAAAGAAGTGATAGTGAGCACATAGATGAATGAGTTATTTCTGCATTGAACACATGATGGATGATGGAATGGGGTCCGAACATATCTCAGTGAGTAGTGACTTTCAAAGTGTGGAATTGGGGACCTGAATGAATGAATCAATGAATGAATATGATTATTTGTATCATAACATTTTATTTCTTGGGAAAGTGATAAGGACCAAGTTCAGTATCATGTTGTAGTTGTAGTGGTACTGGACCACTTCTCTCTCTCTCTCTCATGAATATAACATTTTTAATTTTAGCGCAAATATAATTCTAGAAATTAATTTAATAATAAAAAAATTGTGTCACATATTCATCTGCATTTTGTTGATGCAGATGAACAAAGAAGAAGTGTTCTTCTGGAGAAAGAGAAAGTTTGTGTGAGAAGAGAAAAATAGTAAGGATTATGAAAAGATTTTTTTGTATGTGTAAATTTGTTTGTGTTAAAATAGTTTGTAATTTTATGTTAATTCAGACTCTTATTAATACAGTCTGATTAAAAAAAGTTTATATTGTGTTTCGATTGTCATTAAAAATTTTTCCTACTTTTTACTATGATAATTTTAGTGCAGTTCTTCTAACTATAAATCTGATCTTTCATAATCGCTTAAAGCATTTTAAAGTAGATCTTCATTTTATTAAAAAAAAAAGTTAATAAAAAGTAATTGTTTATAGTTTACACTCCTTTTAATTCTCGAATTACTTATCTTTTTATTAAACCACTGCCTCCTTTGTCTTTTCGGTGTTTCAAAACCAAATTTAGAATTTAGACTGCATTTGTTTTTGAGAACAGGATAGGACAAGACATTGAGAATAAGACAGAATAAGACACTCATAGATAGAGACATAAAATTTTGTGTTCTTGTATTTTATTTGGTGATAAACTAGAATAAATTATGAAAATTTAATTTATTCTCATTTTTTTATTTAAAAAATTTGAGATGAAAAATATAATAATAAAAAAATATAATTATGAAAAATTAACAAAAATAATAAAAAAATGAAAAATAAGTTGTGTCCCTTGTTAGTGTTCATGTGTCCTTCCTGTCAGGATGGACACAAAATACACTAATTCAGTGTCTCTGAACACACGGTCTTTATTCATGTCTCCTCTACCAAATATAATTTTATGTCTCTATGTCCATGTCTCAGTGTCCTGTCTCTGTAAACAAATAAAACCTTATATATACTCCTATATATATCTCGGAGTTTGCCAAAAGGTATAAAGAATCATAAAGGAATGAGCAACCAACTCATAACAAAAAAGTAGTTAGAATGCAAGACTTAGTTTCTTGCTAACTAAGTCAACATACCCTACTTCTTGTTAATGCTGTGATATCAAATTGTAAACTAACTCACAGATCAATAGATAAAAATATGATGCTCATTTTGTGTTTTCCATCATAATATAAACCCCTCCCCTTTCCCCAAAAAAATTACACAATTATTTAAATGTATGTCACAATATGTCCTACTCTAACATCCACACCAACTACAAACATTCTCAATTAATCAAATCTTTGCCGTGAGAATATTGAATTCCCTATTGGAAGGCCACATGATCCTAATAACAAGTATTCATGGGGCACTATTTAATATTTATATTTATTTGTTATTATTATATATACAAAGAAAATTCCATCTTTGTGTGATTGGGACTGCCATGAAAGCAAAATGTTGCCCCTTTTAGTAAGCAAATAATGAAATTTGCTCTTTATAAGATTATATTATCTTAGGCTAATCATTGAATCACCAACTACGCAATCTTTCTTGCCGTTTTTCCATACACTTAAATTTAATTTTTAGCTATTTTATATACATTGAATTTATTTAATTTTAAGAAACACATATGATGGATGATTAAATGTACACGTGGCTATCACATGTTTTCACCTACATAAATTAAATTATGATTGGTATTAAAGTTATTAAAAAATAATTTTTTAAATATATGTAATAAATGTGTTAAAAAACTATATTCATTTATTTTATAATTTTTTATATTAACAATATTTGTAAATAAAATTCTATTTGTTAATTACCTATATATGTTTTGATTTCTCTGTTGTAACAAACTATCTAGGTTGTTTGATAATTAATAACATTAACTTACCACATTTCTTATAACGAAATATATCTTTACCACATTTTTCATAGTTGAATATATCTTTATTCGACTAACCCTAAACCCCAAGAATAAAAAGTATTATATAAATATAAAAAACTTGAAATTTTAATAAAAAAGTAAACTATTATTTTTAATTATGAATAATTTGAATATTGAAAATTTTAATCATTAAATATGTAATAAACTAATAATTAATATCCATCATCAATTATGTTAGTTCGACAAAATTATCCAAAATAATTAACTTTTAAATTGGGTACTTTTGTGAACATCTTTATAACTTTGTCAAATTAATACAATCTTTGAAGTTTGGATTGTCTTTTTTATAGTTAGAATAATTCTCAATGTTTAAGTAATTCATAATAAAAAATGATAATTTATTATAATAAAACGTTTTTTTTCCTTCCTTGACATAACATATTTGTTAACCAAATTTATTTTGCATATAGTAATCAGAGAAAGTCTAGGGGCTCAGCAACTTTTATATTTTGTGGTCAGCACTTAACCATTAAAAGAAAGGTGAGTGATCTCTCACCATTGGATGGTCAATTGATGTAATCTTACACCATTAAAAACATGATTGATGGCCAATTGATGGTTACAAAACACAAAAATTGCTAGCCCCCTAACACTCCTCTAATAATTAATAGAAAAAGTTAGAGATATAATTATTTATACGTCTAATTTAGTTTTTTTACGAAATCTTTCAATCTCGTAGGGTAAGGACTAATTTTTACATATCCGTTCTATTTAAGGGTTTGTTATATGTACAAGATAGAATTAAATCTTCGACACTTACTTAAACAGACTAATAAACTAATTACTAAACATACTTGATCATGAAATTTTAGAAATTAAAATTTTTCTTAAAAATATTGAATAATAATATAATATAATGATTAATTGCTGCACAAAAATCCAATTGCATCGATCACTGCCTCAGGTGCTAATAAAAAAGATGGCCGTACAATTACAAACATACGCATAACGCATTTAGAAAATCTAGGAATGCATTCTACAGAAGAAGACACTGATGAGGCAAATCCCTAAGCATTCATCAATAGCTACCTACTAACCTAGTGTATGTTACACTATTAGGGCTTTTCTCTAAAAAGAGAGTTACAACACACAAATTTTGATTCTTTTAATATTTTTTTATGTATTAAAAGGTATTAAAATCTTCAAGAAAAAAAATTGTTGAACTCCATGTTCCAATTCTATAATCCTCTATCAACAATTTTTAATTTTTAGAACAAATTATTTTAGTTTATTATCTAACGGCATGGCAGTAATAATAATTGATTAACTAATACATTTTTGTGATAATTTAAATTATTAAACTAAAACTACCGGGTATTAAAGTTAGCAAATAATCATTATTTGCTTTTGCATTTATTTAATTTATAAATGTGGCACAATTCCGATATTGTTGTGTGCTAGTAGTAATTTTGACTACTTTCTTATTGTGTTTGCTTTTGCATTTATTTATTGAATTTTTTAATAAGTATCTTAGGAAATATTGTTAAAAATATAAAATTAAAAAAAAATTTAGCTAACACATATTTTAAGAATATAAATTAAAATTATTATTAATATAAATTTTAAACTTTTAATTTAAAAATAAATAATAAATACATTAAAATTTATATTTATATTTTTTATATAAATATTTTTTATTAATAATTTTAACTTTTACTCTTTGAACACATTCTATCTAATATAAATTTCTTTTGTTCTAACACAGATTTGTATGAGCATTAATAACGGCCCTTTCCTTAGTGGACTTGACGGCTTGACCTTTTTTAAAATATAATATGTTTGATTATTTCCTTCCAAAAGTATAATTTCGGTGCATTAGTTATAGTAGAGGGAATGAGAATCAGAAAAATCCTTTTTACTTCATCATCGGACATTTTAGTTCTTTCACATTTATGTGTGGATGGATGAAATAAAATATAAACATAAAAGAAAATTCAAGCCCTAATTTTTAATTAATATAAAAATTAATCGAGCAGTAAATAAGACAAATGCTAATGCATTTCGAAAAAAATAAAAAATATAATACTTTTTGAAAATTACCTTATTATTAAAAGTAAAAAAAAAATCTTAAATCCTAAATTTTATATCTTAAACTTTAAATCTTAAGTTTAGATTTTAAATTTAAATTATTAATATAAACTATAATAAATAAAAATTAAAATTTATTTAATTACTAAAGGATATAACACTCGTTACTTAATAAATAACATTAAAAAATGAGCCGGTAAAAAAAATTATCTATTCGCAAATGGTTATTTGGTCCCTAATAAGAAAAGCTTGTATTATTATATGAGAGGCAGTTACAGTTTTGTAAGTTGGATTAATTGAATTTATTATTGTAATATTCAAAAGGCAATAACAAAATTAATCTCATGATATCATGCTACTAATACTTTTCTTAAACCACTAGAAACAAGTTATTCATGATAATAGAAAATTAAGTAACATAAATAAATAATTTCATTAATTTTAAACACAATGAAAAGAGAATAATTGAGATGTTAGTTCCTCATCAAATAATACTATTCTTAAAATAAAAAATCTAGAAATTAACTATAACATAAGTTAACTCAAGTTAAACTTTTATATTTTTAGTTTTGAAATTCGAAAAATTAGGATAGTATGAGGTTGTTTTTTCATTTTATACCAGACTTTCTATTTAACTAACTTGTATTGGTCGAGTAGTCAGTTCATTCGTCCACTTAAACAGGTGTTGAGGGTTTAAATCCCACGTTGTGTATGCAGCAATCTATTGGCCAGTAGCAGATCCTTAAATGAAACTCCGATCTGCAACAAATTAATTTTTAGCCTATCAAATTAGGAGATATCATAAACAAACAGACCTCCTATTTTTTAACTAATTAACTCTAATTAACACACTTCTAGTTGATTTTTCTAACGGAACCGTTCTTAAAAATAAAAAAAGCATCCTCACATTTATTACCTTTGTCTTTTGCATCCATTCCTTTCTCCATCCACTCAATGATGTTTTTCCTTCCCTCATCTTATTATGCTATCACCTTTTGCCATTTAGTAGTTATATCAATGTTCATTCACTACTCTCTCTCTTAGCTTCTTTCTCTCTCATATCCAATTTGCTTTCTTTCTCTCTTAGTAGCTTGCAATAAATTAGGGTTTCCTCTTTAAGGGGGTGTATGTGCTTCAATTCATTCTCTCTCTCTTTCATTGGATATTTTGTCTTGTGAGGGTAAAATAGCATAGCTTCTGAATTGAAGGATCTCTCTCTCTCTCTCTCTCTCTCTCACACAAGGGAAAAATAAAATAAAAGGTACTTCCCTTTTAGTTTATCTGATCAAGGAAAAAACCTATACATACATCACAAACAGGTAAAATCATGTTCATCTATATAGCTATATCTATATTGATTATTTATTTATTTTTTTTCATTATATATACATAGTTCTTCTTTTCTCTGTTTTGGTTCTTCCAAGTAAAGTTATTATATATAGACAACTTGGATCCTTTTCAGGAATCACTGTTTAGGGCTTTAGGAAACACAGTTTTATAATTTCACCATGAAATTATGACTTTAATTTTTTTTTATTATTTTCACTTCACTACTTTGGTCATGCATCATAGTTGAATTCCAGAAGAAATTAAAGATAAAGTGTTCTTGTCTACATGTACTATTTTGTAAGCTAAGGCTGTTTCTATGATGAATATAGAAGAAAAATAAAACAAGAGAAAATTAATTTTAAAAAATTCAGAAATTCAACTAATTATTAATTAAATTACCGGGACAAGAAAGAATTTAGATGACATTTTATATGAAGAATTCTTCAATGTTTTTTTTTTTTTACTCTCATGGATTGAAAAGTGAAGAGAGAAAGTAAAGAAGGAAAAATATTAAAAAAAAAGAAATTAAACAAAAATAAAGGTTGTCAAAGAAAAAGGAGGATAAGATAGTCATGTATGAAGATATATATAATATAAAACTAGTAAAGTGTGACAACTAATCCTATAAAGTCTCCAAGTATTTGTGTATTGGGAAGGTCCTTATGGAAGATTTTGGAAGAGGTTGATTTAGGTTTATATTGTTTATAAGATCAAACTAAAACAGAATTCAAAATTTAAGTCTTTTTCTGAATTTTTTAAATATTTAAAAATGAAAATTTTGACACTTTTTCTCTTTTCTTTTTCTTAAAAAAAATTGTTGATTTTTACATCAATATTCAATAATAAATAAAAGTTAAATTTTCTGATTAGGTATAATCAGAATGACCACACAAAATAAACAAGATAGTAGAAGAAAAAAAGATAAAGATAGAGTGAGATCTAATGTTTTTAACTAATTAACCAGGTTTATAACAAATTTTGAAACTGAAACTGCTTACTGGAGAGAACAAATTACTAATTTCTAATTAATTCATTTAAAAAATTGAAAATAAAAGGACATGATTTTAATATTAAAAAAAATAATATTGAGATGATGGATATTATTTCTAACCTTTGCAATACTTTTATACCTTTAAGTTACTCAATCACCTCCAAGCTTTTTTCTTGAATCTTGAAGAAAAAAAAAAGAATGAGACAAATAAATTGTTGTTATATATACTCATTCCATTTTATGAAAAATCTCTTTAATTTCTCATGCAGAGAAAAATGGCATCATCAAGCTCTTACAACTCTCCATGTGCTGCTTGCAAATTCTTGAGGAGGAAGTGTTTGCCAGGATGCATCTTTGCACCTTACTTCCCACCTGAAGAACCCCAAAAATTCGCCAATGTTCACAAGATCTTCGGCGCGAGCAATGTCACCAAGCTTCTCAACGAGCTTCTGCCTCAGCAGAGGGAAGACGCAGTGAATTCCCTCGCGTACGAGGCAGAAGCTCGTGTGAGAGACCCTGTTTACGGCTGCGTTGGCGCCATCTCTTACCTTCAGAGACAAGTCCAGAGACTTCAGAAGGAACTTGATGCTGCCAACGCGGATCTTCTTCGCTACGCTTGCAACGAAATCCCTCCTCCACACCATCATGTCCCAACCTTGGCACCACCATTAACTCCCACAATTCATCATCAACTCACACAAAGGCACTTTGGTGGTGCAAGAATTGGCAATGATCATGGAATTGGATTTTATAGGCAATCTCCAACCACTTATTCCTTCCCTTATTCTCTTCCATGGAATGAGGACATCAATGGTGGAGGAGCAGAAGGAGGAGGTAATTTATGATCATGATGATGATCATTATGAAAACTACTATGTTTTTTGCAATGTTGTGTCCATCTTCTAGGGTTGGCATAGCATGGCATGGTATGAGGGTATTATATATCTATCTATATAATAATAAATAATAATAAATAATAAATAATTATATGGTCCTCTATATATCTATCTATATAGCTATGTATGTAGCCTCTCTTGGACTGTTGTGGCTATGGTGGTAACTATTGTTTTTTCTCTAAATAATTTCATGATTTGGTGGCTTTTGAAACATGTAATTGTTTTGAAGACCTACCAATAACTTTATTTAGGTATTATATATATTATCATGAATAATAGTCTTTCTAAAATCATTTTAAGTGTAGCCTAAATAAGTTGTTATATGTATGTAAATGATCACATTCACATGCATATAGATAGTAATTAATTAATGTATGTGTATTTATTTTAATTTGTGTATTAATTAATTATTCAGTGCAACTCTCTATAGTCTATAGGCATATGCAGTGTGCATGCGCATGGAGTTGACATTCTCTCTCATTGTTTATTATGATTAAGAATAATAAATAAATAAATAATTTTTATGAAAAAAAAAGAGCATATATCTATATAATAATTTATATATATCAATAATATATAATTATAATAATAAGGTTACTTGATTCTAAAGCCTAACTCTACGGGTTAGACACTTTGTAGTCCATGCTTGCCCTATATATATTCCTGCCTTTTCATTCCCACGCTATGGTCTTATTATGGACCACCCTGTAATTTTATCCTTTTTAATTTTTATTAATTTTTTTAACTTAGTTATTATCCCATTTGTTATGGCTTTCTTCAAAACCACTGAGTTCAATATTGTTTTTGCTTTCTCAATTACCTGAGTTGGTAATAATAATAGTGAAATTTCCTTTAGCTTAAATAAACCTTATAATAATAGTTCTAAAATAGCTTTTTATTATTTTTTTTCATATACAAAAAGTCATACATTTCTATTCATAACTATTGAATAACAAGTATAAACAATTATTTTTTAATTAATTAATATTAATCAATTATTTCATTATTTATTTATTTATTTATTAATTTAGAATTTAAAATCTAGAATTTACAATTTAAAATTAAAAAAATTGATTAATATCTTTTGCTGATGTCTAAGATAACATAAAAAAAATCAAATGTACAAATGTTTAAGTAATTTTAACCGTTGATTTAATTAATATATATTTTATAATTGAGATCAACAGTTATTGAAACATCGATATTTTAGATATACTTAAAATTCGTGGAATAATATGAGCTAGTTGATATATATGGAGTATGAGTGTGAGTATGAGGGAGATATTGATGATGATGAGGTTAGTGATTGTTGGAGAAAATGTCACAATCAAGGACACAGAAGAAGAAGAAGATATTGAGATTGAGTTAGAGTTGAAAGTGCAAGTTTGGGACTCAGAAGTCTCAATCTTTCTCATGTGGATACAGTAGTTGGCATTGTAAAAAGTCATAGTCTTTTACATCAAAAAATCTCTTTGGGTATTGGGGATAATGGATCATATCATCAACTCAACTAACAGCAAAATTCAGCAGTGTTTTCTCTGAACTTGTGTCTCTTTCTCTCTCTTTCAATTTCCAATTACTTAGCTTCCTTTGAATTGTAGTTTTCATCATCTTTTTTTTTTTAATTAAAAATAAATAATAATCTCAAGTTTTTTCCCGTGAGACTGAGACTTATTAGATCCACCACTCTCTGATTCAGGTTAATTTTATTTATTTATTTATTTACAATTAAAATAAAATGTGTGATGAGGAACAGTCACTATCTCATTGGATTCAATACCCTAAAGCAGTAGTAGTTCATGCTTAGGGTTTCAGCTTTTATTATAATATTTCTTTATTTTAATTATTTTTTTTTTTGTCTCTCTTCCAATTAGAAGTACTCTAGAGCAATAGCAATAGCAATCTCTATCTTTGAAACTGTTGCTATCAACAAACAACATTGCAGTGTGTCAAACAGTGAGATATATAGATACATACATACATAGATAGATACACAAAACCCTTTCCCTTCTCTCTATCTCTTTCTCTTTTCATAAACTATGCAGCTACATTCACATATCTACCTACTATTATATTTTCTCTCTGTTTAATAAATTAGATAAATATATATTCGCACCATAGCATGCACCGTTAATAATAATAAATACTGGACTAATATTTTTTAACAATCAAGTATGCGTTACCTATTTTATTAATTAAAAAATAATTTAAATACATAATTAATTAGTAACAACTGTATTTTTATACAGACTTAAAAAATATTTAGTATATGAATAATATTTTTTGTAATAATAATAATAAATATTGTGTAGCTTTCTTATTATTAATTTTGAGAAATAAACGTATTATGAGTAAATATTAAATATAGTTTGGGGATTTGAGAGGTGAAGCAATGAGATTCCTAGAAGTTTCAGTAGCAGAATTGAATTCAAAATCCAAGAAGAAAAATTATATAATATAATAGGGTTAGGGTTTAAATGAAATAAATAAAAGCAAAGGAATTGAAGCATTTACTTGCAAGTTCAGCAGCATTTGCGCAAAAAAAGGAAAAAAAAAAAACTTTGATCTGAAAGTCTATTCCAAAAGCAAGCTGTCATTTCAATACATTCTTCAAATGTATGTTGAAGTTAAACAGTTTTTGTTGTATGTTGTTGTTTAATTTATTTTGGGAAAGAGAAGCAAGAAAACATTGTTCTTCAGATCATCAAATTATCCTTATTTTCTTCGTGTAAAATAAATTAAATAATAAATATTTTGACTACTTTAATTTTGTCAGCGCACACACATAGCATCACTGCCACTCTGAACAAACAGAGATCAATAAATCAGAAACATCCTCCTCAGTAATATTGATGCAAACACTAAAGCTTAAATTGTTGGCTAATTTTTTTTATATGAAAAAATATTAATATTTTTGTTAAAAATTGAATAATTTAGTGTAATTACGTATGGGTGAATTTTACAGGTAGAGAGTCAATACATAAGGTGTGTGTTGGACATATATCATCATTATAGTAATATGCAAAAATACATATTGAACACATATTAATATTCTAGTCAACACACAGAATATGTTAACATCTTTTCTACGTATCCTAAATACTATAATACACTTTAAATATCAATATTAAACCAAAATACTATCTTCATTTCCGTATTAAAAGTAATTTCTATAAATTGTTTGTCTTTGTCATACAAAGTTCTTTTTTTTTTTAATATGTTTCGGTTAAGTATAATTCTTACAAATAGTAATCTACACTTTTTATGTGATATTTTTCCGTTTTAAACTAAGTATTTTACCTTTTATTCTTAAATAATTCTTATGGTATTCGACTAAAAATTAATTTGTCATAAATTTAACTTTAGATTTGTTTAAAAATGTTTCATTGATTAATGAATTGCTTTATATATAAAATTAAATTTAAATTTTCGAAACTTATTTAATAAAAAAAAATTGAATTACGTATTGAAAAATTAAGTATTTTTGTTTTTTTAATTCTTTATATTTATTGAAATATATATATCTTGATAAGATAAAATTAATTATCAAGATACGCTAATTGTTTAAAAAATTTAAGAAGTGGAAAATTAAGCCGCACTTAACTCTTCTTGAAGAAAAATACTTAGATTCCTATACAACAACAATAACAAAAAAATATACTAAGATTCCTAAACCTTCTTCGGCATGGTTATTAAAGACTTTTTTGAATAAAAAACTGATTGAACTCAACTAGAATTTATAATATATAAATAAATTGAATACTCTAATCGAAAGTGATTACAATTATAGCCAGTTGAATAAAAATGATAAATATAAAATCTAAAACTAATTTTAAAACTAAACAAATCAATTTAAGTATTAAACTTAAATTTTTATGACAACAAAACTTATTATACATCAAGAAAAACCTGCATTTGAAGTAGAATCCTTTTAACATTGTCATCAAACCCTAATAACCAAAAAAAAAATTAAATGAGACTTGAGTTAAGGATTAATGGTAACAATAGGTAGGGTAGTAGAGTATAATTTTGACTCAATGCTAATTTTATCTGGGAGTTAAAAATAATACAACCTTTTATTCACGGGTATTCAACTCTATTTGCAGATTTTTATAAGAAAAACACTGCTGTAAAGATTTATTTTATACAAATTATGTTTCTATAGTTAAAAATAGCTGCACAGGTATATCAACAATGACATACACTAATATTATTAAATAATAATTTGTATGGTTTAAAATAAAATTTATATTCTCTGTATGAATTTATATCTTTACTCTATAATTGACTTTTTTATAAATATACTATATTATTATATAACCTAATAAATAGGTAAATTAAAAATTTAATATCAATAATACAATCATCTCACAAACAACATAATTGTTTCATAAATAATATAATTATTAAATATTTAATTTTATATAAATTTTTTGTTTAAATTAATAACACAAACACAAATAAAATTATTATAAATTTATGTAGTATTTTATTTACTGCAACAACCCCATTATTAGTCCTATAACTTAAGATACAATATCATTATTATCATTTATAGTTTAATTATTAATTGATAATCTTAACTAAATATGTAAATTAAAAAAAATAATAAATGAATACTCGTATGGTGTAGATGGTACCGTATGTTATGGTATGTAGGGGGATGAGGTGAGGCAGCTTTTGTGTGGACCTCGAGATGAGCAATGGGCTTGACTTTATCTTTCTTGGAATTTTTTGGTGAACCAAATCTCTTCCATCATCACAATATCTCCCCTTATTTCCGTCTAGTCCCTTTTAATTGCCTATGCCTCCCGTGTTAATTATATAGAAATAAAAAGAAAATATTTAGTTTGGTATTCAAAGTTACATTCGAGTGTCAATTTAGTTTTTAAAATTTTAATTGTCTCAATTTAATTCTTAAATTTTTTAAATTTAATCACGCTAGTTTCTGTGGTAGTTTTCGTCACATAGTCAATTGAAATAATTGAAACTTTAATGACTAAATTAAGGCTCGAATATAATTTCAGAGATCAAACTGAGTATTTTTTCGAAAATAAATGGCCGATAAAGGATAATTTTTGTAACAATGAATAAAAATACTTTTTGTGACACTTCTTCACTGTTACTAATAATTTATATGGAAATAAATGAAAAAAATTGATGTACATAATGATCAGAGAATGAATATAAATGAGCAAGTAACAAGTAGTGTAATGAATCATAATAAAGCTAAGAGAGAGATATATACATTATTATTTTTGTGTGATGGCTCTAGCTAGCTATATGAACTGTTAAGGGTCAGGGAAAAGTGAGAATAGCAATCAGATTTTGTTGTTGTTTCTCTGAATGAATGCAATAGTTATATATACAATTTTCAGAATAATCCATCAAAATTAAACCCATCATCAATAAGCTATCTTCAAACGTGGAAAAGAAGAAAGGAGGCAGGTGAAAAATGGCAGAAAGGACAAAGAAGCTAAGAGAAGATGCATGTGAAGGTGATGGAGAGTGTTGGGGGGGTCCTATCCCCTCTTCCCCTATTCAAACAAGCCCCCACACCCAAATTCTTTATGTCCTAATAATATCATGTGGTCTACAACACTTGTATCTTCTCTTCTTGTATCATTGAGAAGAAAAAATAGTGAACATTATTCAACTTCTTCTTATTTGTTCTAAAATCAATACTAGAAAATACCAACTTACCGACAAATTTTTTTAGTGACGGAATTTAGTTGTCGGAATTATCAACGAAATTTGCGACGGATTTTTTGTCGGAAAAAACGAAAAAATTCGTACACTAAATATTCTTAATATTTGTACGAAAATACGGGTTATTATTAATTAATAAAATAAGAAAAATATGTGTTGATTGTTAATAAAATATAATGTCATTAAAATAGTATTTATTATAAAAAATGTACACGTAATAAAATTAGTTATTTTTTAATTAAGTCTTAGTATAACTTTATTTAGACTATTAATTTTTTAATATTAAATAATGAAATTGTGTGTATTTTTTTTTATGAAAAAAAATTAAGTGAATTATTCCAAGGTATTCAACACACCACAATTAAAAACACAGGATAAGTAAGATAGATAGATTCTCAAATTTAATGAATGAGCAAAAATAACAACAGAAAGGATCCAAACATTTGTTTGCCTTTGACTGAAGGTCAAAAAGCAAATTATTTTTTGATGTTGAAATATCATTATGTATGTATAATTGATCCATGTTGAAATATATCAACAGTGAAAATAAGAAGCCAAAGAGGTAGCAAGCAATGTACTTTGGTTATTGGGGTGGTGTGAATATAAATGAATATTGTGGTCAACAGAGACAAAGGAGTGTATTGTGAAGCTAATAGTATTTCTAGACAGTCATTGAGACAAGTATACGTGCACATATGATGTGTCAACCTCATTTGAGTCTACCAAAAATATTCCAACTTTCAATCAATATTCAAACTCTTTCAAACACTAGTAGTGATGTAATCCAACCTCACCATTCAACATTCAACATCACCATATAGCCATATAATAACTTTAATAGTTTAATTTTGATGTACCGATAGTTTAAAACAATTTATATAATTGTATAATTATATTTATTTTTTTAGTGACAGTTATTCATGAGGTTCATGTAAAAAGTAGTTATTATTATTAATATAACTTTATGTGATTAAAATATATATAAAATTATTTTATACTGATAATATATTAAAATTAAATTCATAAATTTTAATCCTATAAC
>NC_029774.3:42698245-42715970 GCF_000817695.3 Arachis duranensis
ACTAGGGATAATTCTTATGTATTCCCTCAAACATGTATACAGTTGCTCAGGTTAAATAGTTGACTGAATAAAGAAAAGAACAACTAGGAATATAATATTAACAAGTGATACAAAAATTGTTATATATGGGGGCATAAGAAAAAGATAGACCTAACAAATTCTTAGTAAAGTTACAATTAATTATTATAATTTATTTCATATGCATCAATCTTTAGATCATTCTAAACTTAGTGGGACAAGTGCGCTGCCTCTAAGAATCAAGCAAACCATGCTTATGTCAGTGCATCGAATCTAACATAATTAATAAAATTAAATGAAATTAAGAGTTAATTAGTTCATTTAGGAATCATATGCACAAGATATATATTAATTAATCTTCAAACATCATTGCCCATATCTAGTGATATCTACTCTTTTTTCCTTACATCTTTTGAGTATATAGTATTATTAATAATTAATTATTAATTATAAAATAATATTCTCTTAAAAAATTGAATTCTAATTGATAGGGTTCAGATTTAGGTATACGTTGCCACATGCACAAGTTCTATAAAGTTTTTAATTTGAAGTGTCTGAAGAGCACGGGTTACTTTATCTAATCTTTCTTTAATTACGACCTTAATTAATTACGATTATTATTTTAATCTAAAAGTTATTAACCTACAAGATTTCCAATAATGATGATGGCCATGATGGCAGCCACTACTACTACTACTTCTGTTCTAAACAAGAAAATTAATTAAACCTATGATTAAGGGTCAAAGAGATGCCCTCATTCCATTCTTTTCCTTTTAATTTAGTTTCCCTTTTATCAAGATGAATCATTCTTTCGTTGCTTACGCATATATGCTTCCCTTTTTCATTCCTCTATCTCTTTTTTTCTTTTTTCCTTTTTAAATGTATATATTATCAAGAACAATGTTAAATGACTAATAAGTATTTTTTACTAATATTTGACTAATTTATTTTAAATATTAAAGACTAAAGATTAAATTTTAAATTTTAATAATATAAAAAGACAGAAATTCATGTGCAGTCGACTTTACATGAAGTTTATAACTGAGAGCCGTTAGATAATTTGACTGATTTGACTAAATTTTTATCTAACAGTTTTCAGCTATCAACTCTACGTGAAGTCAATTGCAGCTAAATTTTCATCATATAAAAATAAGATATTAATCTAAAATATTAACTAATAATGATAAAAAATATTGGCTCCTAATATACATTTTTGTATTATATATCAATAGCACCCTTTGAAACTTTAAAGGGTATGCAATTTCTTATGCAAGGATATTATTGTTAAGAGAATCATGTAACGGATCGGATATAATTACAAGAGTTATTCCAACTTCCTATAGGAATATATGTACCTTAATATTTTTTTTATAAAGATTAGTTTTATTTTTAGAAATGATTTTTGAAGCGAAGTAGAATCATTCAATATATGCATATCATATTAATGTTTATTAAATATTCGTTCCCTGTCTACTAAATAACTATATATATATATATATTTTAAAATATTCAACCATTAAAATAATAAAATTTATTATAGTAGAATAATCAAATATGTAATAGATACAAAATAAAACTTATTTATAATAATATAATAATTTTTTTATAAAATATTAAATTAATAATATTTTGGAGATTTGTTCCGAAACTATTTGAAAATAGAATCATGATAACTTTTTTTGAATGGAGTGAGTTAATTACTCGACCAATTGAAATTGATTATAAAATCATGATCATTTTTATAAATATATAATGGACAATTCTCAACTTTTAATATTTTCTCTTTTAAGTAAAATTTTTGGGTCTTCTGGAAGGATTCTGATGCATGGGATTAAAGCATGCTTCTCTATTTGAGAAGATATATATATATATATTAAATTATTAATTAATTATATATAACAGTAACTGAAATTGAAAAAGGTGGAATATCTTTTAATTTTATGTAGTAAATTAAACTGTGTGCATGAGCCACAGTTTTTTTCTGACTTGAGCGGAAAGAGCATACCAACATGGCAATGGCATCAACCAATTAAGGTCCCTCACAATATAAATTTTGCGCTTTCGGTCATTAATTTCGTCATCATCACTTCAATTATTGCTCCAAAAATCTAATTAATTAATAAGATAATATTCAATTTGATCTTTGAATTCATACGCGAGCCTCAATTTAGTTTTTGAAATTTCAATTGTCTTTATTTAGTCTCCAAAATTTATAAACATGTTTTATATTAGTCTTTAAAACCATTTTTAGTATAAAAACGTTAATAGAGTGCTGTTGTAAACTATCACATATCACGTTAAGACTTGTAAAATGATACAAACATGCAGTTTTGGTTTTGATATTTAAATAGCTTAAAAACGGTATGGTATTATTTATTTTGTTAGGTAAAATTTTAATAAACACCATTTAAGATATTGTTTTTGGGTTATTTGAGTACCAAAACCAAAACAACATTATTTTACAAAGTTTAGTATGGCATCCGGCTGTCACGACAGTATTCCGTTAATGTTTGTACGTTAAAAATTGTTTCAAGGACTAACATAAGTTATGTTCACAAAGTTTGGAGACTAAATAGAAACAATTGAAACTTTAGAGACTAAATTGAAACTCACACATAAATTCAGGGACCAAATTAAATATTATCTCTTAATTAATCGAGAAAGTTTGGAAAAAAAAAGTTCAGGGAGCAACCAAAACATTCCTTCTTTTACATTAATTAATATAATTAACTATATTTAGTTTTTATCCTCTCACGTCTCTTTTGATTTTTTATACTAAAATTGATTTTAATAGTAGTTATATTTAATATTAAAATATTTGATTGTATTAGAAATATATAATGTATTATTCTATTAGCAATCAATGTATTTTCTATAAATAATATTATTTCACTAAATATAAAATTTGTATTCCTGAAGATCATATGCAACTTTGTGATAGAAAATTTTTCTTATAATATTAAAATTCCTGAAGCCATATGCTATTTTTATAAGAAATTAAAATTGCTTATTCATCTCTATTTTATAAGTGTTCAATTCTTATTAACGATGTAATAATTTCTTTTTATAAATATTGTCATATCTTTTAAATTATCTCACATGTGCCTCAATAGATCATGATTTTAAATTATTTTAATATTTTTAGTTAATATTCATATGTATATTTATTTATGATAATACTAGAGAAATAAAAAAATAGTCGTAACTTATCTTATTTAACATTTATTAATTGTCATGACAATTTAATGAATGCTAATTAAGATAAGTTATGGTTATTTTTGGCTTTTTTTTGTTATTAGACATTTTTTATTTATTGATGAGTAAATGTCCTTTTCGGCCCCTAACCATTTGTCCAATAGACTTTTCACTCTAAAAAAAATCTAAAAATTTAAATCGGTCCCTATCTACTTTGATATATGTATGTTCTAGTCTCTGATTAGGAACCGAAAAAGACATTTACTCAAAGTAGATAGGGACTGGAACGTACATATATTAAAGTAGATATTAGATAGGGACCGATTTGGATTTTTAAATTTCTTAGGGGGTAGAAAGTCCATTAGACAAATGTTTAGAGACTGAAAAAGATATTTACTCTTTATTTATTGATTTTAATCTGATATGTTAATAATTATATTTAATAATTTTTTTCATATTTCATTTTTTTTATTTTATAATATATAATTTGTATGTAAAAATATGAATTGTGTATAGTATAAGTTATTAAAATATATTTAATTTAACATCTATAATTTTATATGTATAATATTTATAATTTTAAAAATATAATTCTATAATCTACAAATTGAAATTAATTTATTATAATTTATTATTATTTTTTTATATTGCAAGTCATAAACCAACATTTTTTATGTTTTTTATTTTCAATAAATTGAGATTAATCGACTTTTATATTTTGAATTTTTTTTACATAGTATATTGTGGTGATTTGAAAATATTTTTAGGGTTAATAATATCAAGATTTAATCTTTCATTTGAAATAAAGATTAAATAATTATAGATGTAATAAGTTAATAATGAGAGAGAGATTTTTTGGATTTAATTCTCATAAAAATAAAATTGATTTTTGGTGTATTAAATAAAAAATATATTTATAAAAATAAATTAATTGTGTCAATTAATTAAAAAGAGTGATTTCCATTCTAATCCATTATAAGTGAGAATGTTATTAATGTGATTTTTGGCCATATAGCATGGCTCATTAAAAATCAACTTGAGTCGATCAAGTGATCAATTTACTTGTCTGTTTAAATAAATGTTAAAAAAATTTCATTTTATTTATACAACAACCTATTGACAAATAACACATTTTTAAATAAAACTCAAATTTACACTAAATTAAACTTTTAACTTGTCAAAATTAAGAAATACTATAAAAAGAAAGGGGCTAATATATCATATTAAAGTAGAAGCCAGGTAAGTAGTAGCTAATAGCAGCACCCATATATGTATGTAATCAACATAAGGAGACAATTAAGCTTAAATTAAGTCTAAGTTTTTAACTAGTGAAATATCTTTACAACTCTTGGAGATATTTATGTAAATGGTCATTCGGTAATTGGATCCAAATATTTTTGCTGGTTTGGGTCGAGCTCTTGCACTCTTTTGTTTGATTTTTGGGCCTCATATTCTTTGAATTATTTAGATGCAGAATTTAGGATAAAAAAAATAAAGTTATAAGTTAATAATCTTAGGTTGGCCTAATAATTAATTTATTAATCTAATAATTAAATTGTCTCTATATTAATAGCGTAGAGTTTGCACTTTGCAGGTAGTTTCATTGTAAAAGGCACACATTGTCTTTTTTTTTTTAGTTTGTATCAGGTATCTATTATGTTAAAAGTCCAATAATTAATTCTTCAAGTTCTGATAGAAGCACAAAATGAATGACTCTTCTAAACAAACAAACTCTATTATCATTTTCTAGTGAGTATTGAACTCGAGAAAAATGGTTAAAGAACACAGACCTTCATTCATTTGTGCCAGCTTGCATTGCTGCACACGTTTTCTAATTAATGTTGAATTATGATTCATATGGGATAAATTAAGCATACACAAATTCATAAGCATTAATACTGTCAATAGGGCTGATCTCGTAGGGCTTTGAATCCTAATTCATAGGGCCAAGCGCCAAGATAATATCACAATAAAATGCCTTACAACCAAAAGGGCCAACTTTTCAAAAAGCCCATAGGGCTAAAAATCCACATGGACCAAACGATCTAGGGCTAATCTATGGGCCACCTTTCTTTTTTTTTAAACAAAAAAAAATTAAATTTACTTCCCAATTAATTGTCTAGTGTGATTTTTGAGAAATTGAGAATAATAAAAATACGATGAGATTTTCTATATTAATAATAAAAAATAAATTAAGTTGGGTTAGTTTAGTGATTAGCTCACTAGTCCGCTTAAGTAAGTATCGGAGATTTAAATTCCGCTGGTCAACGACAAACCCTTAAATAGAACTCAGTACCACGACAAATTAGTCCTTAACCTGTCGGGTGGGGAGATACTATGAAAACCAAAATAATAATAAAATGTGTCCTTTGACTTTATTCTAATTGTGATGAAAACTTCATTAATAAAATTAGAATCGGTATGTTTCTCAAGAGAAAACAAGATCAAATTAATTAGTTCACCTAAGCGTGAAAACTGAAAACCCTATTGTTCTATATGTAACAGACAATTCCCCTACATTAATTAAGGGGGAATGCTAGGGGGACAATGACTTTGTTGAACAATGTGAACAACCACCAATCAAATAAAAACACACTACACCTCCAAATTAAACTTCTAAATTTTAATATTAAAATAACCATCCATACACTAGTAAAATGAACATCCGATATATCTATTGTTTACATTGTTTAATATTTTCATTGTTTACCTATACTTTTCCTTAATTAAGTCCTAAACATCTTAACCATCGTACAAACATATTATCATCATGATTTGGTGCGCAAGTATCTCTTTCCACAAAGCATACATTAACTATATAATGTCGAAACTAACTAATATATTATACATTATACATTGTGTTAATTAAGGTGCAAGTACTACCACTATCGAAAGTTTATAGTAGAGAGTCTGTGTAGAAAGTGCATAAAATTTTCATCTGTATCCAACATGCTGATTCTTACATATTGTTGGCTAACTCCAAAGTGTGTTCCACTTCTTGTCAATATGTTGTATCCTCTAAGAAAGCTTTCGCAGTCTTCTACATTTTTTTCACATTTTAGCCACACAAATGCTGTGAACAAACGTTTCACCGTATCAGTACATCAAAATAAAATTCAATGTATAATAATAATAACTTAATTATTTTGCACTATGTTGTATTTTAAGAAGAATTTTGAGAATATTTGTTTAGAAAGTGCTGGAAATTTGTATCTAATGAAATTTTTGTTTCAAGATAGTAACACAAATATATTAATTAGGTTATATTTTGAGAATTTAATTTTAGTATACTGTCAGTATAAAACAATTTTATACGTACATCCAATCACATAATTAAACGAGTATGTAAAATATTTTACACTGTCAATACATCAAAATTAAACTTATATTTTGATATCGTTTCCAATAGAAACGAAAACAAAAAGTTTTTTTTTTATCCCAAAGGCGAAAATTCTTGGTATTTTGGCATCACTAATGTATGAACACATAATTCTAGTTTATTATTATTACCTGGATGAGGCACCAAGTTTTGATTAAAGAAGGTGCAAAAAGAAGGAGAGAATGTAGGGACACTGAAGAATCCATTACTACGCTGAACTGCTTCTCTGAGTTGTTTCCATCTGTCTGTCATGATTTTGTGGCTGAACTGGAAAAAGGACTCGCCACCGCCTTGTAGTTTGCAGCTGTCGGAAACTGCCCTCAGAACCTTGGCGGCCCTAAGCTGTGAGTCCTTAGAGACTCCTATGGTATTGAGCTCTATGAATTTGGTCATTTTCTTTGCTACTTCTTTGTCTTTCACAAGAGCCCACCTACAAATCCCCAACTACAAATCTTAGTGTAAATTCAAATCTTTCACAAGGACATACCATACTACTAATATGATCATTAGTGTTCAAATCTTTTAGATATTTGCAAAAGATTAATGCGTTTTTTAAAAATTTAATTGATTAAATAGGCTTTTAGGCCAATTCTCTCAGAATTATGCACAACTATCATGGCCGTCACATGATTGAATAATCTTATGGTGACACTCGCACGAAGTTTGATAGTGATACAAACATGGTGTGTAAAAAGAAAACAGGAACATAGCCATCATATCGTTGAATAATCATATTAACAATTCTAAGACTCAGATATATTAATTAGATAGGTCTTTTTATTGATCTACTTGATTATGCACACGAATTGAAGACCAACAGAAAGACCTATCAAATTACAATGTTTATTAGAATAGTAAAAGTTTAGATATAGTTAATTTTATGTGAAATTGATAGATCAGAACCATTAGATGACAATTTAGTAAAAAAAATATCAAATTATTTAACAACTCTCAATTATCAACTTCACATGATAGTTGAGAATTGTTAAATAATTTAACATTTTTTACTAAATTGTTATCCAACGATTCTCAACTATCAACTTCATATTAAACGCAACTGATAGAATGCAATGAATGAAAGTTAGGAAGAGACAAACCCAATGCGCATTCCAGCATGACCAGTAGTCTTAGAAAGAGTGAAAAGGGTAAGATCATGGTTGGAAGGGGAAGAAATAGGAGTGTACTGAGGCCAGTAATAAGCAAGGTCGTGGACCAGTAGACCCTCAGAGCGGTTGAGCACTGAACGCCTGACGAAGCCATCAGGGTTGTTGGGAGAAGTAACCAACTCAATGTAGGGCCCACTTATGTCAAACTTGTCAGCATCACCACCCCATTTGTATAGCCCTGATTTCTGGTAATCCGTCATTGATGGGTATGACTGCATTTCAACATCTCTCATCTTATGCATTTATTATTAACAAAGCGAATTCTACTGTGTCTATGAAATAGTGTTTAAATTTTGTCTAATTTATTTTTTTAATAAATTTTAATTTTTTTAAAAATTATTTATTTTATATTTTTAAATTAAATATTAATTTTTAATTTTTTTTATTAATAAACATTATCTTTTAGACATCATAACATTTACTCTATAATGATCTCTATTTTCTAGTAAGATTTTTAAATGTCAAATCTACTTATTTTGACTGTCATCACTCATCAATTCAGCACATGCAAACTGTATATTGCATCCACTGTCATCATCTTATTTACGAGTGTTATTTAATTTATACTTAATTATTTTTTTTTTTGATAGGATACTTAATTATTTTATACTTATACTAGAATAACATTTACCTTTTAATTATAAAATCATATGTAATCATTTTGTATTATATTTATAATAAGAAAATATGTATCAATTTATTTAGAGTAAAGTATTGTTTTTGTCCCTAACATTTGGGATAAATCCTATTTGTATCCCTAACGTTTGTAAAAGTGATTCAATGTTATCCTGCCGTTAATTACGCATCATGAACGCTTTAGTTTGAGTTTTAAAAATCCCTTCTTAAAGTTAGAATACAAATGTCTGGGATAGAATCGATGATCCACTCCGAAAAATAGCTCATCAAAAGTTAAAACTAATTCTTACAACATTTACATAATTCACTTTTTTAGGAACATAATTGAATATAAACACAAATAGTGGGTATAATATTAAAATCAAACACATTCAAGTGAGACCTAATTGAAAATGAATACATCTAAATAAAAATAATTGAAAAATATAATCTGATTTATTAGTATAATTGATAGTAGGATAACATTGAATCACTTTTTATAAATGTTAGGAATACAAATAGGACGATTTAAACGTTAAGAACACAAATAGGACTTATCCCAAACGTTAGGACACAAATAGGACTTTACTCATTTATTTAAAATAAATATACAAAAAAAATTTGTTATCTATTAATAATTAAATAAACATAGATAGAGAAAGAAGGCATTAAATCAATTCTGGGAAACAGATACAGAAGAAATGGTAGATTCGTAGTAACAGTTTGAATGCTCTAATTAAATATATTATTTTATGAATTGTATTTCGTATATATAAAAAATTAGTTATTTATATAAAATATATATTAAAAATAATTGAATCTCTAATTTTATACATTCAATATTCAAAGATAGTGTTTCAAAAACAAATTGAACTAGCCAGTTTGATTTGGTTAATTGAAAATTGACTATCATATCAATCCAGGTTAAGATAAAAACTGTTTAGAAGTAAATCAGTTGAAAGATAAAAAAAATCCAATCAAACAATCGATTAATCAATTGAACCGGTCTTATTATTAGCGGGTTAACCAATCTGAAAAAATAAACAAAAAATTATATATTTTTTATATAAATATATTATTTTATTATATCTGATTTAATTTCAATTGAATCTGTAAATTTCTAACTTTACTACTTTACTGATTCAATTACCAGCCCAATTTTCAAAATTTTTACACAAAACATGACAAATGAACAAAACATCATGTTTATAATAGTTAGAGTGACTATGAAGTGTCGTTAAAATTAAAATTACATTTTTTTACATTTTGGTAACACTTTTTTTAGCAATATTTTTTATGAAGTGTTGTTAAACAATAAAAAAATATTATTTTAATTTTAACACTACTTTTAAAATACTATATCTATGGCAGTGGCAGTAATATAGACATACTAAAAGATGATATAAAAAATTAAAGAATTAAAAGAATTATTTTAAAGGAAGCAAATGAAGAAAAAAAAAAGAAAAGACAATGAATTCAAATAACATAGTATTTTGATCATCATCTAAAAATTTTGCGTTCGAATTTCACTCTTAACTTTGTAAAGAACAAAGAAATGAAGGAAAGAAAGACATACAGAGTAGTAGGGGGAAGCAGAGACAACACTGATGGGTTGAGGAGAATTAGTTGGAGAGAGAGCATAGAGAGCAGCAAGAAAGAGCTGAGAGGAACCCGTTCCAACAACAAGGTGACGATCCTCTGTCACAGCATTTCCCACCACACGGTGGAGCCTCACAACCTCCTCTGCAAACTCAGGTTCTAGAAACCAACAAACATTGCTCACATCTGAGAAGTAACTCATCGATTGCCACCCTGCAATTTTGATCGTTGTTTTCTCTCCCGTTTCTCTCCAAAATGCTTCGTACACTCTCGGGTCTCCACTGCCAATCAAAGCAAATTCATTCAGGATATAATTTTGTTACGAAAAAACGCACTTGAAACTATCTTTATGTAAAGTTGATAGTCGAAAATCTTTAGACGATAATTTTAGCCAAATCTATCAAACCATTTAACATTTTCGACTATCGACTTCACAAAAAACAGCTGCATATGAGTTTTTACTATTTTGTTAAAAGCTAAATTTTTATCATGTTTATTAAAAAGGTGTCAAGTACTTTTAGTTCCTGTCTGCATATAAAATTTAATGTTCCTTCTGTATACTTATTAAATTAATTAAGCTAAAATATTATAAATATTGTGTTGTTAGGATTAATATTGGACTATGCTCTGATTTTGCCAGATAATCCATGGCGTGCCTCCTGCAATATTTGGGCCTCTGGTGCCTTTAAAGAATTCCAAAATTTCTAGACAAAAATAATCCACCACTAACTGCTATCACCATAAAAAATAGGTATAGTCTCATTGAAATGTGATTTAAATTTTCTAAATCACCATTGGTTTTAGCTTTAGAATGAAAAACTCTTGATGAATTATTCAATGAAAGCACCATTTGATGCAGTATTGTATCAAGAATTAGAGAGAATTAAGTAAAAATATGAAAAAATAGAATAGAACTCCCTAGAACTAGAATCAATAGAAAAATTGGAATTTTTAATTACATCATAGCATGTTTATACTATTACATCATACTTTTATTTATAGTATACTTTTTTAATTAGGCTATAAGCTTAATATTAATCCTAATATATTGTTAATAATTAGAATTTTTTAAATTTAATTAATATTTTTATTTGTAAAATTATTTCTTAGGATATTACAATTTAGAATTTAGGATAAAATTTAAGATTTAATATTTAAAATTTAAAATTTAAAAAATAAAAAATAGTCAAACTAGCTGATAAAAAAATTTTGTTTATTGGTTGAACTACATTTTTAAAAGATTAAATAATTCTAAACATAGGATACCTCATTCTTCTTGTAATATTATTATAGTGTTGAATTTAACTTCTGAAATAAAGTAATAACACTTTATTTTGTTATAATGAAATTAAATGATAAATCTTAAACAATTGTGTATATAAAAAAAGAAGAGTGTTAGGAGATCAGTAACTTTTGTGTTTTGTAATCATCAAATGACCATTAATAGTGTTTTTAATAATGTGAGATTACATTTAATAGTAAAAGATTACTCACTTTTTTTATGGTTAAGTGTTGGTCACAAAATATAAAAATTGCTAGTTCTCTAGACTTTCTCATAAAAAAAATTAGGGGGTTATTATTTAGGCTATTTAGTGGCTAGTGCATTTGCATGTGTTAGGCAATGAAAAATATGGGGGTCCATATATATGAAGGAAGAAATGATTAGACAGAATAATGAAGAGGACAAAAGATAGAAAAAGTAGATGGTAGATGTTTGCATTTACAGCTACATACATCAGATTAATTGGGAGGCAAACCCATGCATATACCTCTCAAGACTTTTGAAGACCACAAAACAAGTTGGAATTGGACTTCCATTTTTAATAATATGCACCATTGGACCCACATTTTTGCAGTTCCAGTTGATGCAGATCCAAGATTCTAAAGGACCCATACAGAAATATATATGTATGAAAATTTAGATGAAATTAACTTTACTTAAAATTAATAATAGAGAGCAGTTAAATAAAAATTTAGTTAAATTAGTCAAATCATTTAACTACTCTTAATTATCAATTTCACATAAAATTTATTGTACTTAAATTTTTACTATATATACATATTAAAAAATAAAAATATCATATACAATGCCTTTTTTTCTTAAAAATTTAATTATAATTTTTATTTTTTACCAAAAAAAATAAATTACGTACTTTCTACCCCCCCACTCTCTAACATGTTGATTGGCCAATATAATAAAATAAGAGTTAACTCTTTTTTGGTTAATTTTTAATTTTAATTATCTTTTTATTTTAAAAATTTTATATTTTAAATTTTAAATTCTAATTTTAGTGCTTGTTTGGGTGTCATTATTTTGATAAAAAAGATCTTTTTTTATTTTTTAGCGTATTTAATAGTAAAAATAAAAACACTAGAAAAATAAAAATTTTTTTTTTGAGAAATTATAATTTACATCTTTTTTTAAAAATATTTTTTCTTTAAAAAAAGATATTTTTCATATAATAAATAAACAAAAAAATACTTTTATATTATTATACCAAAATATAATTAATAAATAAATTTTTTTTTTATATGAGATATCTAAATATAAAATTAATTTTACTTTTACATAAAATCTTTTAAAAAGATAAATTAAAAAAAGATTTTTTTTTTAATTCACCCAATCTTTTTTTCAAATAAAAACGTACTAATTGAGGCTTTTGGTCCATCCAATTGAATTGGTACACTTTTCATTCACAACCAATTAGTTGTGTCAGCATGAATTAAATATATCTGTTAATTATTGGTTACACTACTATCCTTTAGGAAATTATCTCTTAATTTTCAGTAATAAAATTTAAATATTAATATTTTATATAAAATATTCACAAATGGGGCGGCCACATAGAAGATTAGAAAAAGAAAAACTCTGAAACTTTAACTGAGACAAGAAAAGGTGCAGCACTGCAGTTTCATAATAATTTTGATGATGGTCACTGCCGAAAGATAAAGGTTGCCTTCAATCAGTGTAAGCAACAAAGCATCAACCATATCATCCCCACTAACTTATTTCCTATTCTTCCTACTAAAAAAGCACCATTACTTTTATTTTCTTTATTTTCTCAACATTATTATTATTATTTTTATGTAGTATGGTAGTAATATTCCACTTTTTTATTAATGTATATACAAATAAGAATTAAAACTCTAACACTTGTTTAGTAAAATATTCCTCCATTCGATGTGGTAAATCTGAATTTTATTAGTCTGTTGTGACTTATAAATTGTTAGTTTACTCTATAGATAAGAGGGGATTCAAATTCTCAATATTTGCTTAAGTGGATGAGTGGGCTGACTAAATTAAATTGGTTAATTAAATTGTGTTTGGACCCTCTAACTAAATTAGGTATTATGAAACATGGACACTTCGCTGAATTATTGTATCCGCGTGTTTACATTCCGGACACGACACTCACCGACACTCGTCCGACACGCGTGTCTGCTGTGTCCAACCGTATTTTAATAAAAAATAAAAAATTCTTCTTCGGACACGCCTGGACACACCTAAATACTATCACGTGTCCGCGTGTCCAATCTTATTCTTAACATATATTCATAAAATAAATTTAGATATAATATATATTATTATTTATTAAAACAAAAAATATTTTAAATATTTGATATAATTAAAATAAGACAGTAAAAATAATTAAAAATTTTAATTTATATTTTAATATTAATAAAACATCAAAATATCATTACAATTTATCTAAAAAATATTTTATATTTTATATATATATGTGTGTCTCCGTATCATGTAAGATTTTAAAATTTGCGTGTGAGCGTGTCTCGTGTTGTGTCCTGCGTCCGTGCATCATAGATTAGGTATGATATTTTTTGGTGGGTGAAAAAAGAGGGGGAAATAGTGTATTTTTCTTTTTTCCTTACACTATAAGCATTTTAGTGAGATTAACACTTTGGTGGTGTTTCAACTTTAATATTCTTTTATTGCACTATATCATTTTCAGTAAATAACATTTTTCATAAAAAAAAAAAAAACTCGTGTCAGAAAGATAGTTAGAAACATAATTATTTATATATATTTTATTATTATTTTAAAATTTTAAAAAAATAATTTTACAACAATTAGTTTTATTTTAAAAATTTGTTTCTTGCATCAGATATTAATTAATTNTTTTAATGTGAGGTGTATAGAATTGAATATTAATATATAATTAAACTAATAAAATTTGATATTATATTAAAATAAGACTTATATACTCATGATTTAATATTATGATTTTGCTAAAACCAAAAGTTTGCAATAACAATTTGTTTATTCAATTGTTAAAAACATTAATGCATTAACTCTTACTTTTTTTTATAAAATCTTTTTAGTTTTGTATTATTTTTAACAATTACCTAAGAAATTCGTTAGATAAAAATTCTAAAGGTTATATTATAGTTACAATAATGATTAAAAACTTGAAAGCATGAAGTCAAACAACCAAACAATATTTAAAACTGTTTACAAGTCTATACTCTGAATGTCGCTATTTTTCTTTATCTTTTGTTCAAAAAATTCAGAAGTAATAATATCTTTACATAAAAATAATATCATAAATTATTAATAATTTAAATAGATATATTCGATTAAACATATTAAATTATCTAACTATTCACATTGCTACGTGTTGCGAGAATCCAATTTTTTGTTCTTGTTGTAAGAGAATAAATTGGGCACGTTAATTGGTAAAGACTACGACTTGTCCCTTTCTTGATCAGAAACAAGTGCAGCAAGCAAAGTAAAGAAAATCGGTCCCAAAATTAAAGACTCAAGGCCCCGAGCCAATAACGCACAATATGAAAAGGACTATTCATTCTTGATAATAATAAATAAATTTCAAATCAAATACAATATTTCACATTTTTATTTTGGGTTAACAAGGGTATTTTTTTAAATTGTAATCTAATATATTTTTTTTAAATATAAAGTAATTTAATTTATAGAGTACAAATTGGTCTATAATTTTAAGAGGTACAGAAATTGAATCGTCAAATTTTTATGCTCGAATTGTTTGATTTGTGTTTAAAAAATTAAAAAAATTAGAGTACACAAATCAAATAGTCTAATTTGTGTACTTCAAATTTTTTAATTTTTTAATTTTTTAAATACAAATCAAAAGATCCAACTTGTATACATCAAATTTTTTAAATTTTTTAAACACAAATCAGACTCTGTGTCTAAATTTTTTAATCACAACATTCTTATGTTTTCTTCATTAAGTGATTTTACCATAAGTAAATTTCTTTTTGATAATTTTTTACATAAATGTTAAAATTTTCAAAAATTTTTTTTATAAAATTAGATATTGCATTTTATCTTAACTTTTGTTATATGAATTTTTTAAATAATTATGCAAATATTTTTAAGAAAATTGAACCAAATGCATAAATTATATTTATTTGTTAAATTAATGTTATCTTTGAGAGATTAAAATAATATTTTTAAAAGACTATTTTATTAAAAAAATAAATCTTAATAGTTTAGTGAAATACTAATTAGCTAATAAGTATTTTAAGAAACTAGTTAATAAACTTTAATATAAAAAATATGTAATAAAAATTAATATTTAAAATTTTCAATATATCTCCTGTACATTTATGAAAAATAACTTTAAAAAATCTTAATTAAAATAACTTTAACAAGACCCTTAAAATAATCAATTTAAACAAAATATATATGATGTACTACTAAGTTAGAGATATAATTATTTATATTATTTATTTTTATCAATTTAAATGTTTTAAATAAGTAATTTTATGATATGATATTAAAATTTTATGTTTAAATAAGTCTAAAATTGAACTCTGATAAATTTTAGAAATAACAAAAATTAAATAAAAAATTTATGCAAAAATTCAGCAATCCTAAAAAGGCTCTTATTTAAAAAAAATATTAGAAACACTAATAAATAACACTATGAATATATACGATACTAATAAATAAATTAAAAAAAAGTGATTATTACTAATGTTGAAAGAGTAGTAAAATAGAACTTACTGGTCGAGATTGATGACTCTGTTGTTGTTTTTGGGTGGTGGTTGATGATGATCCTCACAAGTAGAAGAAGAAGAGTTGGAGAAAGAAGAAGATATAAGCAAGCGAGGTTTATTTTGAGGGTGGAGATTACTAATTTGCCCCTGACGAGGATATTTGTAGAAGAAGAGATCAAGTTGGGAATCATACATCATTCTGAGTATGAGGCTTACATTGAGAGCCAGAGAGAGCACCAACAAGTGCCTCATGGAGAACAAGCTTTGAAGCTTCGCCATGAATTAAGATTCCAGAGAGAAGAGAAGAAGGAGTTAGTGTTCTTCAATAATCACTCTGCACACTTGCCAATTATATAAATAACTCTCTCTGTGTGGTGTCATTCAAAAATTATTATTTTATTAACCTAATAAATTTGTTTTTTTTTTTCAAAAGTTATTAGTTTCTTATTGTTACACTAATTTTATTTTATATAATTTTTATTTTATATAATCTATTCTTTTTTTTTGGTTTGAAAAATGTTAACACTGTGTTGTAAATTTATTTTTAAAAAAATAAACTAATAACTAGAAATAC
This sequence comes from Arachis duranensis, assembly GCF_000817695.3. Taxonomy (NCBI): domain Eukaryota; kingdom Viridiplantae; phylum Streptophyta; class Magnoliopsida; order Fabales; family Fabaceae; genus Arachis; species Arachis duranensis. The sequence goes on from NC_029774.3 coordinate 42,714,789, forward strand.
ATATAATTAAAATATTATTATAGTTGTTTGTTTTAATTTAAAATACCAAATGTTATATAAATATTACAAATAAATTGTTGTAGATTTGTTTAAATAAACTTTTTGAAGGTTGAAAATTGAAATTAAGGATTTTATTTATGTTTTGTAGTTTTGTTTTTTAATGTTTCTATTATTTAACATTTTATAAAATAAAAAATGAATATAAAAAATAAGATTTTACTTTTTTATTTTGTTACAAAGTTCTAAAAATATATTGAAAATGATTATAATTGAAATTAAGGGTGGCCTAACTCAATTTTAAAAATTTGTTTGTAGTAAAAAAAAGTGATTTATATTTATAAACTCTTTAAAGACATTATTAAAGATGTGAGATTTGTAATAAAAATAAAAATAAACACTTTTTTTTTCAAATTCAAAGAGAACCTAAATTTTCATATTGCTAGGATTGTGCCAACATGTAGAGTTGTTTTTGGATTAATTATTTAATTCCTCTCTTTTTCTCTCTCTCTCAGTAACCTAAAATTCACTTTGAGGGTTGACTTTGTAACTTGTAAGGATGATTTATGTTGGTATTGGAATTTTAAAACTATCATTTTTATTATAGAACTTATATTTTATTAATTATTTAGTTCATAACTATGGATTTACAAAAGTAATACATGTCATTGCTGAATGCATTATTTGCCACGTGGCATATCACATGCGATAAAAGATGCTACAAAACATGCCATGTGGCAGATCACATTTGCTTGAATTATAATAACATGTCCTTAACATGATGGGTTAGCAAACACATGTTTAAGAATTTATTTCACCTATTTAGAGAAAAAGATTATTTGACAAATACTTTAATATATAGATCACATTAATTAAAGACATATCTATTATAAAAAATTTTTAATATACTTTATCTACTTATATTTCTTTAATCTAGCTTTTAAAAAATATTCTCATGTAGTCATGTAGATTACTAAAGTATAAAAATTAAAGTCATTTAGGTCAAATTAGAGTTTTGAAAAAGTAGGCTAAAGCCCAAAAATATTTAATAATAATAATAATATATTTAAATTTAAGTCACATTTTAATATTATGAATGTATTTGTTTTTATTTCTCAAAAAAAGTATTTTACAACTTAATTTTTTTATATATTAAAAATTTTATATAAATAAAAAATAATTTTC
>NC_029774.3:42715982-42727527 GCF_000817695.3 Arachis duranensis
CGTATAACTAATAATTTATTAACAATTAATTTTTTCATGTATATAAAACAGCCAGTTTAAATTAAACCAATACTTGAAATTATAATATAGGCCAAACTTAGCATGCATATATAATTTAGGAAAAATTTCAAATGTACTCAGAATATTAATATTCTAATTATCTTAATCATTGATTTTAAATAATATATATTATATTTTTTATTATTAAAATTAATAGTTAAAATTATTAGAAATATACTTGAAATTCTTCTAATAACTTAACTTAGTAGTTCAATTCAAACAAATTAAATCGAAAGATTTGTCAAGTGATAAGGTGAATCCATTGAGGTCCCAATTTTTGAGCTTCATGCATTGAGTACCAAAGAATTAATGCACGTGATGATAGGGATAAGACAACTACACATGCACCTAGGGCATAAATGCCTTGATTTCTATATTCATCGTCTATCCAGACACTAGGCATATACTCATAATTTGGGACCAATATACATTTTCATATGATAGGAAAACCTTATGGCTATGGTAATAGTCATATGCTAATATATTGTGTGGAGAATTTTGAATGAAGGATTTGAGGCTCAGCTAACTTCAATTTAATTTAGGGGTCATGAATGGAGGGGACCCTTGTCTATATAAATAAGACTGAAGAGGAATTTGGTCCAATATCTATAAAACTATTAGCACTAGCTTTAGCCCCTTTGACTTGGTGTGTGTTGTTTCATTCACACAACTTGCAAACATGCCTTTTCACTCTGCTTCCTTTTTTGGAGTTTTTTGGACCCCATTATAGCTGCTATACTTTAAAAAATTACTTTTTATGGTTATTTATTTTATTTTTAATGACAATAAAAATACACGTTAATATATTTACCAATAATTAGACATTAGTCGTCTTATATTTTGTCGTTAAAAGGTTTTAGTGACAATAATTATACAATTGTCAATAAATACCTTTTCAATAATTGCAAAAAGTGTATAATTGTCATTATAATATATAATAACAACGATAAATATATAATTTTCGTAAAAATATAAGTTAAATAAGACATATAATGATTATATGTTATTGTCACTAAAAATAATGTTTGTTGTATATTTTTATTATTTACAATATTTTAAAAATATTAGTCAATATTTAAAAAATTACTTTTTATTAAATATTAGCCAGTATTGCAAAAAATTTTTTTATCTTAAATCCTAAATCGAAATTTTAAAATATAAACCCTCAAAAAAATGAAAATTAAAATAATAATTTTACAATAAAATAATCAACTAATATTTACTAATTTAAAAATCGATTCATATATTTATTCTTTTGAATTATGCAAGTCCCTAAGAACCCAACAAACATATAAGATCAAAAGGGAAGGGTCATAAGCTAAGTTGAAGAAAATGATAGAATAGATATAGAGTTGAACCAGCGGTTGACATTTCATCACGAAAACAGTACAAAGAAGCAATCATATGGTTCCAATGGCCATAGTTGGGTGTATTATTGTGGTGCTTAATTCAATTGCTAAACCTCACGTGTCATGGATATAGCATTACGAATTAGCATAAACATTTTTAAACTAAGTTAAGATTAGTTGAGTAATTAGTTCACTTATCTGCTTAAATATTTATTAAAATTTAAATTCTATTTTATGTATACAGTAATAACTCATTTAGTAATGACAGATTTGATACGAGACAATTTAATTTTTAGCTGGTTCGAATTAAAAAATACTGTAGAAAAAAAATATATTCATGTTTAGTTTTTAGAATGAAATCCATTTCTAAAGTTAAAAAACAAACATGCTTGAGCAAATGTATTTTGTATAAGACAAAAAAAACAATTATTTTGTATTTTTTTATTCTTTTGAAAAAAATGGAGAATACTTAAATAAAAAAATCTTAAACATTGTATGCGTTCACAAGTAAAACACTTTAAGCATATTTATATATTAAGGTAGATTTTTTAATTTTTCTATTTTCCTTTAATATAAATAAATGCACGTAGTGTTTGTAGTAATGATTAGGGTGTGGCAACAGGTATGGAGGTTAAAATAAATGTTTGCCTAATTAATGGGGACCCACGGTATGATGAGTTTGAGATCCCAGCACTTAGGAATATGATGATAAATTGATAGACCATATTATATATACTCTAATTCTCCAGAACATGCTCAAATGATCGTTGTTTAATTTGTTGAGTGCAAGAGAAATTAAATGTTAGTGTTTTATGATATTATTCCTCTTCACGAGTAAAGAAAAGAAATAAATCATTAAGCTATTAATTAGTTTAATTTGTATTCACAATAATTATTATGTTGGTAATGCTGTTGAAATGAAAGCAAAGAAATTAAAGAAAGTAGGTCCAATTATTTCTTTATTTGATTGATTGCAATACTGCGATCAGTGTTGGTAGCTTTTGTAACGAGAAGATAGAATTGAACAAGAAATTTTGATACAGATTTTGAAATACAAATATTAGTAGTTTGCTTTGTATTTTTATTTATAATGTTTTTAGCATTTAAAATCTTATTAAAAAAATTAAAAATAACGAGAATAAATTTTTATTTTTATTTGTTCAATTCATAAAATCTTAAATAAAAAATATTAAAATAAAAATATAAATTAAACTGATTTTAATATTTTTTAAATATTCACAAATCCTATAGTTACTTCAATATAACTAAACATATTTATATTTCTGCATATTAAAAATATAATTATTCATTATGTCTCATTATTTTATTCATCTAAATTTTAGAAATAACTAAACATAATCTTTTGTCACGGTTTAGTATAGAAGATCTCTTTGAGAAGAATAGAATTGGATGAAGAATGAAGATCTTATTAAATTTAAATAAACATGTATATTACACATGCATAATAATTTTTTTTAATAAAAAATATAATCTTCACTTTTTACTAAAATTTGATGAGATAATACTCAATTTGTTTTTTAAATTTATATACGAGCCTTAATTTAGTTCCTATAATTTTAATTACTTTTATTTAGTCTCTAAACTTTGTGAACATAATTTATGTTAATTTTTAAAATAATTTTTAATATATAGAACTACAAACGTTAACAGACTGTTATCCTACGTAGATAGCCAAATGCCATACTAGAATTCTGTAAAATGATGTTATTTTAATTTTGACATTTAAATGACTCAAAAATAACATTATAAGTAATATTTATTAAAACTTTACCTAACAAAACAAGTGATACAACTTTGTTTGTAGGTTATTTAAATGCCAAAACTAAAACCGCATTATTTTACAAATTTTAGCGTGGCATCTGATTGTCCATATAAGCATTCTATTAACGTTTTTATACTAAAAAAAGGGTAAAAATCGTCCCAAAAACTAATACATATGAGCCACGTTTACAAATTAAAGACTAAATAGAAATAATTAAAATTTTAAAAACTACATTAAGACTTGCGTACAAATTTAAAGACTAAATTGAATACGGAGTCAAATTTGATTCCTCATTGTAGCATTATTCTATGAATATGTCTCATGTCTACCTTTTGTGACGGTTTGACATATACACATGAATATGTCTCGTGTCTCAACATGAAGCAAACCGGTCGAACACCTGTTGGAAGCAAGAACGAACACCTGTCGGAAGCAAGAACGTATATAGAATAGTCAAAGTCATTTCGGTGAATAAATTCTACGACATTTTTATGTGATGATCAACTCCAAACTAAGGTTTTTAATTTGGTCAAAGTTTTTCGTATTGAAAACTTCAATTCCTTGATTTCATAATGCTTATTTATTTCCCATCACTCCTCCTATCCTTTTAAATTGTAAGTGAGATGTGTTAAATTTTGTAATATTAGCATGTCATATAAGATTTACCAAAATATTAAGATTTGTTAGTGAATTCGTTATTAAGAAGTAGTTCCTTAGAAAAGAAAAATCCTTAGTAACGATTTCAGTTAACTACTTCACCCTTCAAAGAAATTGTTAATAGTAATTTAACCCAATACTAATGTATTACACTATTTTCCCATGTTAAAATTAATTTGTGGTTTTTCGTACACGCATGTTTAGTATAATTTAAATCAATTTTTAGTTCTCTTAATACTATTTATAGAAATAAAATTTAGTGTACAATAGAATTATAATATACTTCTGTTATTATGTCAATATTATTAGAATATCATAATTAGAAAACAAAATCAGATAAATATCAAAGAGAATTAAAAAAAAATCAATATAATTTATTAAGATATTATTCTATAACGAACGTACTATTAATGTACTTTTAGTCTATATAAAAACCTTATAATAAAAAATAAAAAAATATGAATAATAAAATAATACTTTTTTAAATAATTATTCATTTCTTTCCTAAACTATTTGTACTATGGTAACAAACATACTACGATAATATTAAGGGAATTGATATTACACTCTTGGTATAAAAACTATTTCAAATAGATTTCATGTTATATTTGATAATAAAGAAAATTTAATTGAAGTGCAAGAGTTTTGTGAAGACAATTAATTATGCATTATTACATTAATACAAATAATTAATTTTAAAACTTATTATTTAAAAAAGCCATTTACATGAATCCAAATTAATCATAACTATAATCTGAATGAATGACTATGTAAAATTAACAACCATCACATATTAAAAACAAAAATCCCATGTGAAATAAATCTTTTGGTATTAATATTTAAAATAAAATAATACAAAGAAAATTATCTCTTTTTTTTCATTTGATAAAGAGAATAAAAGATAAACAAACTTTTATTTACTTAAACTTTAGCGTTAATTGATGCTGAAAACTCTGACACAGTTAACTTTACGTGAAGTTGATAACTAAGAGCCATTAATAAAAATTTAATCAAATCATTTAACGACTCTCAACTATCAACTTCACGTAAAGTTGATTACACCTGAATTTTCACCTTAATTAATGCATCAAAGGATCCCCAATTGAATCTTATAAGGATCAAAACAAATACTCAAGCATTGACAATTTTGGTTCATGAATAGGCCATGGAACATGAACCCTAACCATGTTATCCTCATAATCAAATTCCACATCCACCCCATTAATCTTACAAACAATAGGTTTCTTTGATGCAAACACTCTCATTTCCCCACAACCCTTTATTCCAATTTTGACCCTGCTTTGTTTATCATCAAACACAAGTGACTCAATTGCACCACCGGAGTTAAGCATGTTCACTAACCCAATTGGTGCAAATTGAATTAGCCTCTCATTATTATCATTATAATTATAAGATGATAACACCCTAACTGGTGAAACTGTCATTAGTTCAAAGCTGAATGGTTCAAGTGAAACTTGTAATTTGTCTGAATTCTTCATTAGCTTCAATTTGTTTTCCTTGAAGAGATAAACTGCAAAAATTTCCACACCGTTGATGGAAATTGGTTTTTTATTATTAGCATTAGAATTATTATTACCATTGTTCCATTCAATGTCTTTGGGGCTTGCAAAGCATGTCACTGTGTTTGAGAATTCACAGGCACTCTTGTTTCTTCTTGTCACAGGGCACCAACCTCCTCCTTGGCAATTGAATAGTCCCAACACTCCAGTGTACTACAATTAAACAAATTAAAACAAAAGTTATGTCATATAATTGATATTAGAAATTAAATGGGTGCGAGTCACTATAACAATTAGTTTAAGAAATAGGTTTGATTATTTTGTCAATTCCTATAATTTTATTGAATTTTTAATTAAATTTCTATATTTTTTTTCAATTGAGTCCTTATACCATATCAGATTTTATAACTAAGTTCTTATCGTGACAAAAACGTTGAAATTAATCGTATTTTGTTAAACTATACAAATATTTAGTCAAGTGTTAGGCATATTCGTTTTGTTTAATAGAATATTTTGTTAATTTCAACGTTTATATCACAGTAAAAACTTAATTACAAAATCTGATATGCTACAGGGATCTAATTGAAAAAAAAAAGAAAAAACTTAGACACCTAATTAAAAATTCAATAAAACTAAAAGAATCGAAAAAATAATTAAACCTAAGAGATAAGAATTGCTTTCCTTTTTAAATAATATATGACTTTATATAGTCATGACGCTCAGGACTACACAATGACTTAAAGCATGAATCTTGACGACAATTTAGACTTGTGTGTAGTAAGAGGGCGAGACTACAATAGTTTTTAAAGTTTATCTATCTTGTGTCTTTAGGGCACATGTTAAAATTACAAAATTAAAAAAGTTTTTAATGTATTTATTTTGTATTTATTAAATAAAAATATTTAAAACATCACACTAATAATAAGCTTATCATATGTCCTAAGAGCACATGTTAACTAAACTCTAATTTTTAACCTAGTTCATTAAATAGACCTAATTCAGTCCAAAAGTTAACTTGAGAAGCAAGATTTGTCTAACACTCTTTTATAGTTATTATGAATAGACCTAATTTTTAACCTAAGTACAAATATTATTTCTCTTTTATAGTTATTATAAATCGACTCGACCAGATTAAGTAACATAGTAGATAATTAAAGTAGATGATTTTGTGATCACCTTGTTGAGGTTCCAAATCTTGAGCATTGTTTTGCCATCATGCAATGGATCCATAAACAAGCAATCTCTAGTAGGAAGTGCATAATGTTGGCACCTCAAGATAGAGCCGTTAGGCAAAACAAGAGTCTTAAGCAACTTGAAGTTATGGTTGGAAACACAATCACTAACATAAATTGGTCCACCAGAGATGGCTCTTGAGGCAGCATGGAACTCAGCACAGGGGTGAGTGGATTGGAACATGTCCCAATCTGGCTGAATGAAATTCCCCATCCATAAGCTGTTGTAGGCACAGTGTACCATGTGACAACCTTGTAGCCAGTATGTGCCGTTCGGGTCGCCCGTCGGATCCGTACACCAAAAATCATCTCCTAAACAAATTATCACAAAAACAAGTATAGTAAACGAATTTTTAATTAGTCAATATTAATTAATTCTTGATTATGAAATATTTAAGATATATAGTTAGAATTTAGAATTTGTGATAAAAATTGACTTCTTAACTAAACTCTTATAATAAGAATAACAACGATAAATTCGACAAAATTTTATGTTGACTATAGAAAGTTGCTTACCGACTCGGCCTAGCGAAATGGCTTGGGTGCCCAAAAGGAAGAAGTCATTGCAATGCTCCATGCTAGCAATGACTCCATTGCCTTTGAAATGCTTCTTCACAGAATCTGTAAGTGCTTTGTAATAAGCTTTTGCAAGATCCACACGACCACCGTATTCCTCGCATAGCATCTCAAGCAACTGCATTCAAATAAAACAATAAAACATCATCGTCTATCATGCCTCAAATCTAATTAACTAATTTCTCTTTCTATTTTTCCAACAATTTTTAAAAAATAATTTTTTTTTGGGATGGTAAGAACACTCTTTTTATGTGGCTCAAATTTTGGAGGCCCAATTCAGACTATGAATATTTCTTAGTATAATTTGTGGACTTCATCATCATTTTTTTATCCAAATACCTTTTGAAATCTAACACTTTTCGTACCATAATTTGAAAAAATATATTATTTTATCAATAAGATTCCATTTTTATTTAGTATATACAGATAAAAATACGAATGAATATAATATTATTGTAGATTTAATATGGGAAAAGTCTAGGGAGCCAATAACTTTTGTGTTTTCTGACCCGCACTTAACCATCAAAACAAAAGTGAGTGATCTCCCACCATTAGATGTAATCTCACACCATTAAAAATACAATTGATGGCCAATTGATGGTTACAAAATACCAAAATTGCTGACCCCTAGCATTCCTCTTTAATATGTACACGTAACATTCTTTAATTCGACAAGTTCCTCGTATACTCACCAGCCGGATGCTATATTAGGAAGGAGACACACACATTTAAACAACCCAATTAGTACTTGAGTTGAGAAAATAGTGGCTCCCGTCAATGTTCAACCCTGCAATTACAAGTTTACAACCACCGTAATTGGCTATATATGGTTCTTCCTAATTACACTAATTAATGCATGATTGCCAAGAGAATAATACTATTATGCTTATTTCCCCTAACAAGCTATTATTAATTTCATATGCAACTATAATAATAACATATCCTAACTAACCATCTAATATTTTTCACAAGACACAATATACTATGATCATTGAATCTTATATTAGAATCTTAAAGATTTTTATAAGGTGTCTATTATCCTTATAATGTGCGTGGTTAATTAAAAACAACATTTAAATTCAAGCATGGATGATATATAATAAAACAAAGAAAGATCACCAAAAAAAAGAAGAAAGAATATTGGAGAACACTTACATGTATAACATCAACCTTAACCCCATCAATCCCCACAGATTCCAAATGAGAGTGAAGTCCCTCATACAATTGATGCACCAAATGAGGTGGTACCAACCCAACACCATTATTCACAATTTTATCCACAGCAAGATCCTCCATTGTCATTTGCAAACTTTGTGACATCTTAGGACCAACAACCTTAGACATAGGCATTCCCTTCACATTGGGCCTTATCCCACCCCAATACCCACAAAGCGCATGCCACACGTAAACATGTTCCACACTCTTGAATTCTTCCTTTAGGTCCCTAACAAACGCACCCATCCCTTTCTGGTCAGGGTCTACAATTCCTTTGTAGTCCCTGAATTTAGAATTCTCTACGAATTTAATCAGCCTACATGGCATTTGTTCGCCGGCCGATGTTCGGTTCATGCCTTCTTGTTCATCTGTGATTGGATCGTCGTCGTGACAAATTGATTGCCATCCGTCGTCGATTAAGACCATACCCGGAGGGCACCCTCCCTCTACAAGGCCTTTCACACCTTCCCATACCCCTTTAGGGTGTACCTTCAAGTAGAAGGCATCCCATGTACACCAACCAAACTTGTCCACAATACCTTAAATATGTAACCATTTAAAAGTATAATGTCAGAAATTCAGTTATGTATTATTGTAAAAAGGTTTAACTTCGTGTAGCAAATATGCCAAAAGTTGTTGTAAAGAGAAATATATAATTAATTTGTGTAATACAATGTTATACCATAAACTAGTAGAATTTTAAAGACTACAGACAATAATCATGTTAGCTAGGTACATATTCAAAATTTATTATTAAATAAATATTAAAAAATAAATAAATAATATATGTATTTATATACTTTTTATAATTGATTTGATTTTTTATGTGCAGATCACATTTATTTAGAAAATTACATTATGTTTTGATTACATATTTAGGCATGATTTGATAATATTTTAAAAATTTGATTAGTTGGCATTTTAATTTATAGAATCATTAGTTTCCAATAGATTGTGACTTTGGTGAAAAAGAATTTAATAATCCCAAGCTAAGCAACTCAATTTGAAAGACATTTAAATTAAATTAAAACCCAAATGAAAAATTGAAAGAAAAAAAAGTTAGTTAAATTTACAGAAAAGTACCTGGTGGAGTTTTTTCTTCAAGGAGCTTGAAAGTTCCCAAGTGAAGGCGTATGATCTTGATGGCTTCTTTGACCAAACGGAAAGGGTCATGAGAAGCATGAATATACAAACACCTTCTGAAGGTGGATTCACTGACACGTGTCGATCCACTCTCAACGCACATGTCCACGTAATCATCCAAACCCGGTTGAAGTGAGGCTCGGAAGGAACCTTCTAGAATGGGAAGCAGGAGAACATAGGGTCTACCATAGTGGTCATTCTTGTCCAACATTAACAACTGAGTTTCATGCTCCACTTCGTGTCCATTGCTTCCAACCCAATGTGTTGTCCACCATACCTTAAACCTGGCAAATTTTGCACACATGAATCAGTACAATTTTTGCATATTTTTCAGCTTTTGCACATATAATTTTAAATCAGCATTTTGACAACAATAGTTTATACCCACATTTACATGTTTTTCATAAAAAATAATATAATTTATATTTATATTTACTAAAATTTATATACATAAATAATAAATTAATATAATTTGTATCTATATTTTTAAAAATTTACACAATAACAATTTAGTATTTATATTGACTAAATAATAACTAAAATTATTTAAAAAATATGAGCTCCTAGAGTTTCTCTTTAAATATTTAGGTTACACATTTTATATGTAAATCATCTAAAAGGTGATAGTTTATTAAAATAAAACTCATGTATATGCAAGATCACTTTGAAACATAAACTTAATTAATTGTCATTAAAAACTAATTTACCCTCGTGGTTGTTCGTGATAAGGTAACGACTAACGAGAGTTCGAGATGAAATTTTAAAGAGGGAAAATAAAAAGTTTAGGTCTCATATTTAATATTAATATATGTATTTTAACTTTATGTAAGACACTGACACTGACACATGTATCGAGTTAGCGTGTCGTGCTTCTAAAATTTATGGTAGATTTTATGGTGTCTTTTATTGTTATATCTAAATTGTTTTAACTTATTTTTATAGGTAAAAAATAAAATGTATAAAATAAAAATAAAATAATTAAAATTTATTAAATATTATTTTTTTATCTTTTTTAATAAGTTAGGCATCATAATTTAAGCACCATAGCATTCATCAAAATTTATATCTCACGCACTATGTAAACAATAGACATATGTCACTCTATCGACCAAAAAATGATTACATTTTTAATGCTTTTCTTATATAAGAGGTCTTTTATAAAATTGTGTGAATTTTTTCATAATTTTTTTTAAAAAAGATTTTATGTGAAACTTATTTTTAGCGAACACAATTTTTATGAATATACAAGAGGTCTTTTTTAGTTTTTGTTTTTTTGCTGAAATTATTTTTTAAATAATAAATTTTAAACTTCTAGATTCTGAAAATTAAACAAAAAAACTATACCAAAATTCATGTAAATATAATAAAATTAAAATATAAAATAAGTAATGACCTGAATATGCTCATGAACCTAATGTCTTTGAGCTTGCCAAGTGGAGCCACGTGGCGGCACCTAGATTCGGTGGCATCAAAGCCCACGAAGCAACCAACGATGTTGTTGTTGTTTGCATCCGATGAATATGGCGACCGTGTTGCTACTATGTTGGATGGAACCTCCCGCAGAAAAGGTTCTCCATTTGCAACAAAGTTTGATCCTTCTAACTTTATACACAAAGCTTCTTTTTCATTCTTACTACTATCACTTCCACCACCATCCACAACCTCTCCTATTTCTTCTAATGCACCATTATTTTTGGTTAAGTATGGTGGAGCCATGTTGAATAGTTAAGAGGGTAATTATGTAATTTAGGTAAAGGGTTAAGGTGATAATGAAATGTTTAAGCTAATAAGGTTTGGACTTGTGAAGAATTTGAGAGGATCAAGAGTGATGAAGTATATAATTGTTATGAGATTTGCGATTGATAGTAATGGATAGATAGTGTGGGAAGATTTATATAGAGAAACCATGGTTTTAGGATTTTTTATTTAAATAAATAAAATAAAAGTAATAATAATCAAAATAAATATTTTTAAAAATATTTATCAATTTGTATTTTTCAGTCATATCTC
>NC_029774.3:42727808-42728608 GCF_000817695.3 Arachis duranensis
GAAAAAAAATTAAATATTTTTAAAATATTAATATTTTAATAATTGTATTAATTAATTTTAATTATAAAATATATATAATATATTAATTAAAATCATTAAAATATTAATATTTTAAAATTAAAATTACTGAAATACTAAAATTTTAAGCATATATACAAATTTTCCCCATACTATATAAATCGTGAACTCTAGTTGATGGTGGCAGTAATAACATTAACATGCGCTCGAAAAATTGAGAACAAAATATTGAAGACAAAAAATAATGGACACTTCTGGAACGATCTGAGGGTTAGTAATAAGGTGGGTTCTACAAGAGGGTCTACCTGCATTGGATCAAATATTTAAAGTACTATTGGTTAAATCTTTTATACTTAATTAATTAATTCAGGTTACCAATTCTAGCTCGTTCCATCAAGAACTCTCGTTTCTTTTCTAGATGTTTCTATATTTAGCTTCATTAGTGTTAGTATAATAAGTATAATTATGATATTAATATTTTTAAGGAATTTTTCATTTATTTAATTTATGGGCATGAACGTGAGTCTCCTTGTCCGCGAATCATCAAGCTTCAGATTCTTCATCATCTTCATTCGTTGTTTTATTCATTTTTGTAATTTATATTTATTATTTGATTAATTAGTTAGTTAACTTTTATAAATTGCTAATTACTTGGCATGTGAAATTTCGGATCCAACTTTCCCCGTGAAATGTACTATTGGTTCATACTGCTAATTGCGGCGTCTCATGGGAAACTAGAAATTTCCAGTGAAATCTAATTTGCCGAGAAAAAAAAACCGGTA
>NC_029774.3:42728819-42729720 GCF_000817695.3 Arachis duranensis
TCTTAATATATACATACTTATTTATCATAGTTATAGAAGTAATTAATTGTATGCAAATTGGTTCTTTAAGTATATTACATTTTGACATATATAATTAAGCATGGATATTTAACTAAGTTGGGTTGGTCTAATGATTAATTTGCTAGTCCGCTTAAGTAGGTGTTTGGGATTTGAATTTCGCCTTGTACATGCAACAATGTATTGGCTAGTAGCAAACCCTTAAATAAAGTTAAATACCACAGCAGATTAATCTTTAACCTGTCGGATTAGAAAATACTGTGAGAACTAAAAAAAATTAAGCATGGACATTTACAAGGGTATACAGGTAAAAGAAATACCTCATACATACTTGATAAGATCGTGGGTATAATTCCTTAATCTCTTATTCAATGTAGTTATTGTTACAACTTACAAATACCAAGTTAATTAAGTAGTAAACAAATGCAATTTGCCAAAAGAAAACACTATTTACATGAACAAAAAGTAATCATATTCTTTTGTAAAGTTATTAAGATAGATACGAAGGATAGTACATATAAAATGTTGATCATTCGGTTGGGTTGAGGCTTGGCTGAAAAGGATCCCATGATCAGTGTACTATTTTGTGTGTTGTGTCACTTGCAACATGGAACATCTATTAGGTTATATTATGGGATACAAGGGGTTACTGCCGAGTGCCACATTACGTTACACCTGCACTTCATAAGAATCTTTCTGAACTACGTGCATGTGAGTTTTGTGTTTGTTTAGTTTAACTTGTTTTTGGGACAAGTAAGGTTTGGTTAGTACACATATACAGATGCACGCAAAGTCTTGGTGATTATTTGTCTTACAATAGCATTTAGGTTCGAAATTTGACTGAGACTAAGGTAGTGAATAAAACTCTTAAAGCATTACACGT
>NC_029774.3:42729801-42752115 GCF_000817695.3 Arachis duranensis
TCCCATCCATTTGAAAAAAAAGAATAATTGGGTTGCCTACGATATCTTTCAGCATGACAAGTTAATCACTAATCCATTATAGATCTAACTCTATTTTAAAATCTACCCTTAGCTAATAAGTTGCTGCTACATACAAAAGACGAAAACCAGTTCCAAACTCTGTTATTTGTTTCATTTTTTTTTTTTTGGTGTTTTGACGGGGCTTAGCGCCCAAGAAAATTAAAAATCAAGGATAAAACGGGGCAATGATACCCCTCTAGCATCATCATCTATAATATTCCTTAGCCCTGCTGGCATAGTATCTATGAAATGAAATCCAAGGCATGCTTGTAAACTCTCCTTCGCAAGCCAATCGGCGCTTTTGTTTCCTTCCCTGTATGTGTGACAGAGTTTTACATTCCAGTCTCTTTGTATTAACTGGCTGATGCTTCTTATGATTGTTTCCGGATGATTGTCGCTTTCTTCTCTTTTGCTAAGAATTTGGAATGCTATTTTTGAATCAGTTTCTAGAATGATTTTTTTGAATCCCAAATCCCAAGCTAGTTTCAATCCATGGAGAATTCCCCAGGCTTCTGCCATGAATGCTGTTCCTCTGCCAATATTCGCCAAGAACCCTGCTACCCATCTTCCACGGCTGTCCCGAATCAAGCCTCCACACCCTGCTGTACAGTGCTCCTGTGAGACTGCTCCATCACTATTGATTTTTAGCCATCCATCCTCCGGAGGTTGCCACGCAATATGTATTTCTTTTTTCTTCCTTGCTCCCTTAAGGATATTGACTTTTTTAAAAGCATTATTGATCCTCTGCAAATATTCTTTAATACATAAATGTGCATTGCTTGGTCTTCTAAAAGGGGGGTCAAAGATCTCCTTATTCCTCCATTTCCACAGCCACCAGCAAGTCACAACAAATTGGGACAGCCATGGTTGTGCATTAGCACCGACTTCCTTTGTAAGATTCCAGCGGATCCATGTCTCGAAGGGAGCTCTATAGAAAGTGGTTATGTAAGAGGGTTTCACTAACTGCCGCCAAATTCTTGAGGCTTCTGTGCAGTCCCTTAATGTGTGGAGTAATGTTTCTGTATTATTGGGGCATCGGTGGCAGTTTGGATTTGCACCAAAGATCCTCTGCCTCCTCTCTGAGGTCATCAGCTTGTTTTGAATTGCTAACCACATAAAACATTTTATACGCTGGGGGCCTTTCCATTTCCATATAATATTCCAGGTTTGGTCTTGATTTTCATTTGCTTGAGAGAGTGTTTTATAAGCACTGGCTACTGTGAAGTTTCTATCTTGGGAGGGACTCCACATGATCTTGTCCTCACCTAGGCTCTCTTTCGGGGGATGGCATGCAGTAATCTTTAATATTTTTTCTTCTGGAATGAGTTCCCTTAGAAATTCCAAGTTCCATTCTCCATTTTCTAACACTACATCAGCCACTTTCATATTGAGAATGGAAGTGTTTATTTCCTGTATATCCTCAATAAGAGCTTGTTCATGATACAACCACTTATCTCTCCATAGAGAAGTCGACTTACCATTTCCAATAGAAACCCTCAGGTTCTCTTTCATGTCTTCTTTGATCTTTATCAAATCTCTCCAAAACTTTGAGTCTGATGCCCTATTTTCCATGTTCAGGATTGAATCTTTTTCCCTTCCATATTTATTGAAAAGGACTTTCGCCCACAGTGTCTCTTTTTCATGCATTAACCTCCATACTTGTTTCATAAAAAAGGCATCATTCATGATATGAAGCTTTCTCATGCCTAGGCCCCCATTTCTTTTCGTTTTACAGAGAGTGTCCCATTTCACAGCATGCAATTTTTGTGTGTTTGAGTTTTCTCCCCAAATAAATTTTCTCTGCCATTTTTCCACTTCATTGCAAATTCCAATGGGAATTTTTGTATGTAGCATATCAAAATTGAGCATTGGGCTGATTACAGTTTGTGCAAGAGTGATGCGCCCTGCAAAGGATAGGCAATTGGCCTTCCATCCTTTTAATTTGCTCTTTGTTCTTTCAATAATGCTTTTAAAGTCTTCCTTCTTCTTTCGGTTGTTTGTCAAGTAAGCACCTAAGTATCTTCCTAGGCATGGCACTTCATGGAAGCCGCATATCTCCTTTATGCCTACTCTTTTGCAGTTGGGAACGTTCTTAGAGAATACAATGGATGTCTTTTCTGCATTGATTTTGAACCCCGATGCAGCTCCAAATTCGTCTAGAGTTTCAAGCACAACTCTCATTTGATTTTCCGTTGCTTCCGCAAACAGCAAGAGATCATCAGCAAAAAGAAGGTGTGATATTTGAGGTCCTCTTTGTCCCGCTTCCATTGGTATCCACTTTCCTTTTGTAACGGTCTCTTCTATGAATTGCGAGAGCTTGTCCATGGCGATGACGAAAAGGTAAGGGGACAGAGGATCCCCTTGCCTTAGTCCTCTATTTGGCTTGAACATATCAAGTTTCTCGCCGTTCCACAAGATCTTGAAGGAAACTGATGACACGCACTGCATGATGATGGAGATAGTTTTTTCTGGCATTCCGTACTCCAAGCAGCATTTTTCCAAGAAACGCCAGTTCAAACGATCATAAGCTTTTTCAAAATCAATTTTAATAGCCATAAAAGAATTTTTCCCCTTCATTTTTCCCATGGTATGAACCATTTCTTTTGCAATGATGATGTTGTCATGGATTAGCCGACTTGGAATGAAACTCGACTGATTCGGAGCAATTCTTTCATTCAAAGTGGGCTTTATCCTTTTGACCAGAATTTTGCTCAAACACTTATATATCACATTGCATAGGGCAATGGGTCGAAATTGAGAGACAAATTCAGGCTGGTTGATCTTGGGTATAAGTGTTAGAAGAGTTTGGTTTACCTGTTGTATTGAGGGGGGATCTTGCCATAGTTTCTGAATGAAAGCGCAGATGGAGCATTGGAGGACCTTCCAATTTTCTTTAAAGAACAGTGCGGGGTACCCGTCTTCTCCAGGCGCCTTTAGGGAACCTATGCTGTGGATAGCTTCTTCAATCTCACTTGGATTGGGCATTCTTTCTAACATCTGTCTCTGTTCTTCTTCCAATCTTTTATATTGCCAGCTGCATCGAATAGTGGGGCGCTCTGGTCTTTCATCTCGGTATAGGTCAGTGAAGAAATTTGAGACTATCGATTTTACGGCTTCTACCTCTTCACACCAGATACCATTATTGTTCCTCAGCTTCACTATCTTGTTCTTCCTTCTTCGCACCAGAGTTTTTGTGTGAAAATATTTAGTGTTTCTATCTCCTTCTACTAGCCACTTTTGTCTGGATTTTTGTAGCCAGAAGATCTCCTCTTGATCCAGGATTTTTTCCAATTCCTCCGAGAGGTCTTTTTCCAGCCCATCAAGAAACTTGTTCCTACCATAAAGCCTAGATTTTTGTATCCCTTGAATTCTATTCAAAATCCTCCTCTTCTTTCGAAATATGTTACCAAAAGTTTCATTATTCCATTTTTTCAGACTTTCAGTTAAATTGTTTAAGGCTACTGGAAAGTCATACTCATTATTCCAAGCACTTCTAATAACATTTGGGAGGTCCTCATGTGTATTCCACATGGCTTCATACCTGAAAGGTCTCTCTCCTTGGGTGCTAGTCTCAGGTCTTGTGTATAGCAGCAGAGGGTGATGGTCTGATTGTATTCTTGGCAGCACCTCCATAAATGCATTTGAGAAATTTGTACGCCACTCTGAGTTACATAAAGCTCGATCCAGCCTTTTATAAACTCTTTCTTGGCCTTCTCTTATTCCCCCCTTCCATGTGAATCTTGATCCAGAATAGCCTACGTCTATGAGGTTGCATTTGTCAATCCAGCCTCTGAAACGTCTACACGCATGGGCATCATTTCCCCCTCCTCCTTTCTTCTCACTTTGCTCTGCGATGTCGTTGAAATCACCTATCATCAGCCACGGTAAGTTCATGTTTCTTGAGATGTTGTGCAAAAGCACCCACATTTCTTTTCTTTGTGCTTCCTGTGGACTCGCATACACAGCCGTAAGGCTCCATCTCCTCCGTTGATTGTTTTCAATTTCCATATGCACAAATTGCTTGTGGGTTGACATAACTTTGATTTTGAAATCATCATTCTTCCAGAGGATCCAGATCCCTCCAACAAAACCGACAGCTTCTTCGACTATGGCATGATTGAATCCCATTGCCTTAATCACCTCTCTTGCTTTATTTCCGCTACATTTGGTTTCTACCAGAATAGTAAGGTCAGGTTTCTTTTGGTTTTGCAACTCCCTGAGGGTGCGAATGGTACCTTTGCTCGCTGCCCCTCTAATGTTCCACATCATGATCTTCATTATATAACGCAAAAGTCTTATCCAAAACTCTAATCCAAAACAAAGACACCCTAACCCAACAGGTTGGGATAGCAAAGAGGCTCAAGGCCTCTTAATCATCATGCATATCCTCCCTCGTTAATGAAGGAGGTACTTCTTCCTGTGCTTCTCCTTGGGCTTGTTCTCTTTCGAAAACTTCCATGGCTTCTACTAGATCTTCTGAATTTCCGGATCCAAAGTCTGGCGGGACTGGGTCAGGCGGTTCCTCCATGTCGCAAGCCTCTATTCCAGTGGCCTCAACCATTTCAGTGAGTTGAGAGTCTTGGGTATGGTTGTTGTTTGCCCAATTTTCCTGAAAATGAACGGCTTTGTCTGTAATGTTCATGCTAGTATCTTCGTGGGTTTGGGTTTTAGTCTTGGTTTAGGTTCTTTCTTTTCTCAAGGTTTGGGCTGTTGTAGTGGCAAGAGTTGGGTTGTTTTGGTTTTGAGTTTCTTGTGTTTTGCTATTTGTCTGTCCTGGTTTTGGGCTATTTTTGTAGGTCTGGTTATTTTCTTGTGGGATTAGGTCTTTTAGTTTTGCAGGAGTATTCCTCTCCAGAGCTCCTTTATTTCTTTTGTCTTTTTCGGTGGTTGCCTTGCTTCCAGCTGGATTTGTCTTATCGCTCTCCTCCTTCTGTGATATCACCACAACCTCATTTTGCTCCTTGTCTCCCTCCACTACCTCATACTGCAGAGCTGCAAAGCGAGAGGTGTGCTCCTCGTACGACATAGCTTTTTCTTTTCCTTTTTGACCGTTACTGGTTCCCTCTCCATTTTTCACTAATTTCTTCCCCCTTGTCCTTTGTACTAGCATCCAAGGGCCAAATCCGTTATTCTCCTCTACAATTACGCCTTTGCCCTTACTTAACTCCCCTTTTCCAATTTTGCCCCCGTCTTCTTCCTCTGTCCCTGCCTTTTCGTCTCCCTTTTCTTCATTATTGTTACTGGCATCTGGTTTTTCTTGTGACTTTAAGCTTGGGCATGAGAATTTTTCATGTCCAAAGCAGCCGCAATTGAAACACACCATATGGAGGCCTTCGTATTCTACTAGATGAGTGACACCATTGATTTGGTATTGGGACACCAGGGATTTGCTTAAATCTATCTCCACGCAAATTCTAGCATATTTACCTCTGGAGATGTTTTCTGTTGTCATGTCAATCTTCATGGTCCTCCCAATAATGTTGCCAATCTTCTCCAATATTGTTCTATTGTAATACTCTATCGCAAGGCCTGGGAGACGAATCCAAGTTGCCAGTGTATCTATTGTTGCTGTGAGGGGGTTGAATTCTGGTTTCCACCATCTAATGGTTAAGTAGTGGTCAAGAATTTTCCAGGGCCCCTCCATGAGTGCAAAATCCAAATCTTCCATATTATAGAATTTCACAAGGAAGAAATCATTTCCGAGATCGATAACGTCAATGCTGCCGTTCTTCCCCCACATTGTCTCTAGTCTTCTTTTGAGCGCCACAAGAGAAATTCTCCTTCCCAGGAGCTTAACTATGATTGATTCCCACCATTCTTTGCATATTTCTTTTTTCAAAGATTCGCTAATCACCAGATTGTATACCCCATTTTCAGTTTTTTCAATGCTGATTTCCTGCTCTTCATCACTCTCCTCAGCACTTTCTTCTTCCATTTTGTCCTCCTGAGACTCCTTCTCTACTTCCTTTCCATTTCCCCCTTGTTGTGCTTTTCCTGCCCTGACAGCTTGGGCAAAGGATCTCTTGCTGTTTTCTTCATTGTTTGTTCTCATCACTCCGATTACATGTATGTCTGCTTCTGCTCCTTCAGTACCCCTTTCTTCTTCCATCCAATCTTCTTTTCTGGCTACTGGTGTAGAATTTCCCGTAAATTCTTCATCTTCTACTATCTTTCTCACCTTCTTCGAAGACCTGTGTAGCAGCTCTCCTTCCGATCTTGCGCTCAGCCTTGGCCCATGCGGTCTAGCAGCTCCCCCTCTCACAAAGCCACCTCTCATGGGGCTCTCCTTCGTTATTGTTCAGACTCGGCAAGCACCTCAAACTTCTGTTATTTGTTTCATATATATATATTTTTGGGTAAAATGTTTCATATTGTTATTTGTTCCAAACTCAGCATGAAGATCAACCGGTTCTACTAGTCTTTTTTTTTACAGGGAACCAGTTCTACTAGTCTGAATGAACCCATTCTGTTTAAAAATGGGCCTGTAATATTTGGGCTAGGCCCAAGAACCGTGATGAGCCTGGAGCTTACAACTTAAAAAGGCCCAATAACTTCGACCAAATGACTCCCATGCTAAACTATGCAGCAGACAGCGGAAGCCTAGACCAAGTGGCAATATGATTGATTGCCTCTTAAACAAGCTGCACCAAGTTCGAACCCCAGCTGAGACTGGGATGAGGTTTGATAAAATCTCAATGTGTGGGTACGTGGGTGTGTGTGTTGTGATATCTAGAATTGGGAGTTGTCTAATCCACTTGACCAAAAAAAAAAAAAAAAAATATGAAGTCCAAAAAAAAAAAGAAAAAGTTTTACCATGCTTTGGTTGATTATTGGGTCTACAAAGCGTGGAATATGCTCACTAAAAAACACTGCAATTGACAGCGTTTTTATGAAGTAAAATTCCTGATCACTGGCCAACAGAATTGAATAATAATGCAGGAATTAAACCTCAAATTAAGCAAGTTGTTTCAACTATCTCAAAATGTACATAAAACAACAACTGTATTTTTAATGTGCAACAAATCCTACAAACTACATCTTCCTTTGGAATATCAGTTGTAGCATATCGAAGAAGAAAAGTGAGCATGCATTAGCAAGAGATTAAAACATGAAACGAAGCTAAAATTAAATACTTATCTTTTTTCTTTATCATCATCAAAACAAATACTCATTAAAATTGAATTATATGCTTCATCAGTTCAATTGGTAAATAGTGCCTCAATATAAAAGCAGCATTCCATGTGAGATCCATGTCTATCTATCAATTTTCTTCGCTTTAAAATTCATAATTTGATAAATACTCAAAATTTAAATAATTGTGTGCAGGCTTATGTGCTTTTTTGAATTTCATAAATTCATCTAGTGAAAGTAAGGTCTTATCTCAAAATCAATGGGAGAATATTAACTCAAACATGATGCCCAAAGTTTCAGACCTTGAGTCTTGTATTGATTCAAGAATACTAAAAATTAGAATCTAATTCACAGCTAAAAGATTTGCTATCTTAGTTACAGAAATCACAATACATTTGCATAGCAGCATTGCAAGTGGAAAGCATCAAAAGTTTGCAAAATGCTATCAACCATAGGTCCTAGCTCATAGCTATACATGGAATGCAAGAATGGCCATAATTAACAGATGTAACTAAATGTCAACAATTGGCATTTTAATCAAAAGGAATAAATTAGATTTAAAAGAAACCCAAAACCCACGAAAAGCCTCAGTAAACATACCATGCATCAGTCCCAAAGCCTCAACTTCATCACCAAATTTTATGATTCCTTACTCAACATGGCCAGTGGCAACTGTTCCTCGCCCCTTGAACAAAAACAAGTTATAAGGAAGTTGAGGTAACATTCTGGAAAATATACCTTAAATCAATAGGTGACCTTACAATATTCAAGAGCAATCCAGAACAGATTTTCATGAGCACTAAACAAAGTTGATAAAAAATATATAAGTAAATTTTGCAGCTGATTGATAAAGGAGGGGAAAAAGCAAGAGTGACTATCGTCTTGCAATAATTTTATAATAAATAACGAGTCACTAATAATTCAGCTCAATAGTATGCTTAAGGAGCGAGCAGGATCAGTTGAGACCACCGTAGTGGGGTGCCCATGATTTGCAAATCTCACTGAAAGGGCGGCAACACAACTTGTTTTAACCACAATCCTTTCTGACTAAGCATGTCATACTTCCTCTCCTTCCCTGCCGCCATCTCCTATTTTAATAGAGGGCTTTCTTGCTTCTAAGGTCTACCCAATTAAGGCTACATATGATCGGCATAAAGGGATCTCTCTATCCTCTTTCATATGTATAATAACTTTCTTTTCGTATTATTAATATTTCCTCTTATAAAAAAATTCCTTCATTACTGCAGTTATTAGAAACTTAACCACTCCTTAAGAGTTCTTAGTGATTTTCTACATAAAATCTCATCAAAATTTCAAATTAACAGCAATAAAGAATAAAGCAGTTATTTCCTAAATCGATTGAGGTCAAACGAATTAGTTGATTGACAAAATGAGATGCAAGAATGCTACCTTTAAAAGTGTTATGCATAACAAAAGTGATTAAATACTCACATTCAGCATCAGCATTAGTTTTTAAAAAATAAATCAACCAAATCAGTAGAAAATTATCTATCCAATTAGTGGAAATGGAAGTTATTGGAACCAGTTATTGGCAATTGATATTCATCACAAGATGCAACATGACCAATTTGCCTATGAATAAAGCATTTCGGCATCATCAAGATAACAACCACAATCAGTCAATATCAAGAAATTATGGACAAACCTGGATGATGTTGGTTCTCCACCAGATAAATTGACTTCACGAAGAGGTGGGTTTATAACATCACAGGGGGAAAAATAACAAAGATTTGCATAACTTTGAAATAAATCAAAGTAACTATAATGAAACTAAGATGAACGATTCGATTCACAACCAAAACAATAATTAGAGCTAACATTTAATCACTAAGTATGCTGTCCAGAGAGCCCCAATGTAAAGCATATAGTCCCTTACATGCCCCCTACTTGAACCCAATGCCTCCTTCACTACCTGAACACACTCACAAAGAAACAAAGTCACAAACACTTTGTGAGCAAAATGCAAAAAGATAAAAGTTGCCAATTTTGCGGATAACCAACACCATAAAAAGGAGAACCGGAACCAAATTAATACAAATTAGAAAGAAATGAAGGATCGGGCATTGATAAAATATGGTTGTACTGATTGCTTGAGTTGGAGAGCTTAAGCTTGAAGTTTGGTGATGACAAAATAATACAATTACTGAAACTTTAGATACCTAGATAATAAATTCAAAAGTTTATATAAAACAAAAAGGCAATCTTATATTATAATAATATAATTAAAAGACAACAATAATTTATTTCAATTTTAGCTATTGAAGTTTAGTGGTTTAAGTTATAAGATTTCGATATTTGAACAAATAATAAAAAAAATGGAAACCTTGAACAAATAATCCTAAATATGAAAACCTAACTATAACATAATCTTTGCATGATTAATTGTAAAAAAGAAACATCAAATATATCAAGTTTGGTGCAATAGGAAAGAAAAAATTTACCAAAAATGTATGCAAAATGACAATTCCATCAATTTAATCATGCCAAACATACACAAAGCTTCAGCTATCATCAATTCACAAAATGAGAGAACTTCAACCTCCATCAGCCATCCACATCCCCAAAAAATTACATCTTGCATTAGAAAAGTGGAAAGTTTCTATAGAAACAGCATTTATTAGTTATTACAGTTGTAATTATTTTAAAATGATAATACCGATGACATAACAATGGCCACAATGTGAAAAAGATTAAAAACAAAAGCCAGAGTGCAAAAAGCTCCATGAAGAAAATAAAAGTAAGCCACATAGCCATAAATTCTATTATACCACAAAGCCAGCCAGCTAGTGAAACTTGAAAGGCAAAAGCACATGAATGATGAATCAAAGAAAAATATCCCCCAACCATAAAAATTGTAAACTCTTGAACAAAACCAAGTTATTTTGAAACTTAATGCAAAAAAAAAAAATTTCTGTTGCGGCAGAATCTGAAAAATTTTAAATGAGCTGCATAATTTGTTACAGTAAAGATGGGAAGACAGTTGGATAAAAATCGAAAAGCATCAGATCCAAATCAAACACCAAAGACAAGAAGCAATAAGAACAAAATGGCAAAAAAATAGAAGCAAACAATGGATGAATCATGAATTACCCCTATACTCGTCACTGAATCAATTTGGAAGGCATTATGGATGGCCTCAGTGGAAGCTGTGTGGCCACCACCAGTGTCACGCATGAGGATCAAGACGTTTTGGTCTTTTCAGCTCAAATCTCTATGAATAACATTCCACCATCAGCTCCATGATCATCGTGACGGGACGAAGAAATCTCATAGTTCAAACTCTTATTGCTTCCGAACACCTTATCAGCCGATGTCTTCTTCGCAGCAACCATCCACAACCTCCATCTGAGAAAGAACAACACAAACCAAAGAGGGGAAAAAACCCATCATAAAATAGGGAAGGAATAACTCAACTACTTCCAACAATCCAGACAGAAATCAAGACAAAAATTTTCACATGTCAACCAAGAAAGCAAAAAAAAGAGGGAAAAGAACGAATGATTCACATCAACTGAAAACACAGCATAACACAACACCCAAATCATTTTATATATATAATGTGTGAATTCTCCTAGTTGAAAAAAACATCACAACAAATTGCAACAATTCAGGAGGCTAATCGAATACCAAGTTTTCACACACCAACCAAGAAACAAAATACGATCAAAAAGACATAAAAGTTCACAAAAGATACCAGTTTACCTGGAATCCAACCTCAATGTTGAAGATAAAAAATAATACAATAAGAAATTCAAAGATGTAGAAAAACCAACCTGGTTGGACGTCATAGCTAACACGAGGAAGACCGGACACGAACTCGAGATGGTACAGATTCGAATATCGACAACGCCTTCTCCGGTGGAACCACCAGCGTGACAAGAATGAGCAATCGATCCCCCAAAGCGAGGAATATGAGGGGAAAAAAAATCAGGACGCATGCAAGAACCAATGGATGGAATGATTCAAATGATTTGTTCCCTTGTACCCCATTCATATACAGAACCAATATAAAAAGGCAGTCAGCGATTGAAAACTCAGAAGATAATCAAAAGAATGAGAAACGAACAAAAAAAAAAATTCAAATACCAATGCAATGGAAACCAAACAAAACAAATTAAAATAATTGATGGAAACCATGGGAAGCATATCTGTAAAACAATCATCCAAGAGTTGCTTCAATCATGAAAATTTTGGAGTTTTAAAATAAACTGGAATCGCAACTGAATATCCCAAACAAAGATCAACAAACATATATCTCAATAACATATCTTAATGGAACCAAAAAGCAATCCAAACAAAGATCAAGGATAAGGCAGCAACACCCACACAGAGTTTTTGGATTTGGAGGGAAAAGCTATCTGAACAAAAAAGTGGAGAGATTCGTAATCTGATTTTTTTTTGGCACTGAACTAACACCTCTGGCATTGATTCATTAAATTCAATAAAGGAAAATAGCGATCAACAACACATGTATTGACTAATAAGCACAGATCAGAATTCAAGTCAAGGTATCATTACTATGTACAATAAACACATGTATTGACTAATAAGCACAGATCAGAATTCAACAACACATGACTGTACTGTACCAAGTACAATAAATAATCGAGTGAACAAATACCTCAAAAAATAAACGTGGTCCCCCCCTTTCATATCCCTTTACTCAAACCGTTAACTTCATACAACCAATCTATTTATCCATGACCAATATAATCAGTTTACTTCATACATTCATGTATCCGATCAGAAGGGTGCCATAGCTGATTAATGAGTTTCACTCATGATCTTCAATCATGTCCACATCGTCACTGAACATTAATTCGAATGTTTCCATGGCCAGAGCAGATACCATAGCTACCAGTGATCCTTGCAAGAGCAGTCACCATTTTTGAAATGATGGAAACGTATCCTGTCCCTTACTATGATCTCTCTTTGGTATATCTTAGACACTAGTTTCATAAACTCATGACAGTCCTCACAAGACCTTAGATTCTTCACAATCCGGATTTTGGAACCCTGCCTATTCCTGATTAGTCCATAAGCAAGAGCTAGCTTCTCACTATGATGAAGTAACTGAATGGCCTTATCCTCATCATCCATCTCAAGCAACACCTCTGATACTCTCGGATTATACCCTTCCTTTCTAATTTCATCTACAATCTGATCCAATTTGTCATATATTTTCTCTGCTTCAGGGTGATTATAATCTCCCATAGAAAATTCACATACAGTGCCATCAACTTCAATCCTACTACACCCTGGAGGCTTAGTTAATCCCCTTCTGTTCATCAACTCTCTCACCTCTGCTTTGTTACACCACTTCCCTGCAGACGCATAAACATTGCTAGTGAGTATGTAACTCCCACTATCATCATCAGCAGTTCTCCTTCGCAGTTTGAGGTGTTTCACGAGACGCCCTGCTCTGTCGGTATCCCCATGAAGTTTGCAGGCCCATATCAGGGTCCTCCAAAGAACTGCATCAGGCTTGATAGGCATTGTATTAATGAAATCCTCGGCTTCCTTCAAACGCCCTGCTCTCGCGAGGAGGTCCACCACACAGCCAAAATGCTGAATTGTAGGCTCTATACCATAACGTTTTGGCACATCATTCAAAAACACATAAGCTTCATTAACCAAGCCTGAATTCCTACACGCTGAGAGAACCGCTGTCATTGTCCTCTCATCAGGTTCTATCCTACAGGTTTCCATCTCAGCAAACATCCCAATAGCTTCCTGGCACATTCCATGGCTAGCAAGGGCAGAGATCATTGCGGTCCAAACAAAAACATCCTTGTCCACAACATTGTCAAACACGTTCCGTGCACTCTCCAAGCACCCGCTTTTAGCATACATATCAACAAGGGCAGTGCCAACATTCGCCTTAGAATCAATCCTCTTCTCCTTCACAATCATGTGCACCTTCTTCCCCACACTCAAAGCTCCGGTTTCAGCACAGGCCCTCAAAACAGACATCACCGTGGCATCATTGACCTCTATCCCAGCCTTCAGTGTGCTATCAAACAAGGCCAAGGCGTCGACGTGGCGGTCAGCGTTGACAAGGCCATCAATCATTGAAGTCCAAGAAACCACATCCCTCAGAGGCATTCTATCAAACACCTCGCGAGCAAACCCCAACTCGCCAAATTCAGAATACATATGGATCAAGGCGTTCTGGATATACTGATCCGACCCAAAACCCGTCTTAGTGATGAGAGCATGGATCTGTTTACCTTGTGGGGTGAGTTTCAAGCGGGCGAGACACTTGAGGAGGAAGGGGTAAGTGAAGTTATCGGGTTGGGGTGGTTGGTGGTGGAGCATGGAGAGGAAGAGAGAGAGGGCGTGGAAGTGGTGGGTGGGGTCGGGGCTGCGGGAATAGGCGCGGATGATCGTGTTGTAGTAATAGGAGTTGGGGCGGGGGATGGAGCGGAGGAGGAGGCGAGCATAGGAGAGGTCGCCGCCGGGAGAGAGGGCGGCGAAAGTGAAGAGCTTGGAGACGTTGCGCGCTGCGTCGTCGTTTTGGGTGCCCCCTTTCAGGAGTTGCGCGTGGAATTGGAGCGCGTCGGACATGCTTCTCAGCTCCATCACAACACCACCCACTCATGCTCACTAGTCACCCACTCATGAGTCGGACATCTCTTCGTTTGGAATTACCAAGGTACTCCAAGTACTGATTTACTGATTTATTACTTTAATCGGTTAAATTGTACTTAAACTGAAAAAATTATTTTATAATAAAATAATAAATAAATTATAAATAAACACCAATTCATTTATTTCTTTATTAAAAATAAATATGACAAATTTATTTCTTTTTCTAATAAAACACTAATCATAATGAATAAATAAAAGCTCTACCAAATTTTTAACAAAATTTTTAATATAATTTTAATAAAAATTAACAAGATTTTCATCTAATCACAATTTTAGCAAAATCTTAGCATAATTTTAATAAAAATTAATAATCTTTTTTCAAAAATCAATAAAAAATTTATAATATGGTTATAGAACTGCATATTGAAAGTTTAGACTTAAGAAATTCAATTGAGCATTGAACACTGACCTTTACCCACCGAGCATACTCACACATATTATATGGGTATATACTATAAATTTTTAAATAATATTCAACTTTAATTAGGACTTAAATTCGGATACAGCTTTAAAGAGGCATATAGATATATTATCTGTGATAGACCTCCTATCACAGATATAGACATACTCTAACACTACCGTGTCGATACTCGAACTTACTCAATCTCTTGAGTTAATACCAAATCAGTCTAACCCTCAATAGTTAACAAGAAAACTAAGAATACAAGAGAAATGAAGTTTTGGTAGAAGAACACTTTATTACTGAAGAAAAAATAGTACATTCATTTTAGCGGGAAAATGGATTCATGAGGAATCAACAATTCATTTCTATTAGTTGGGAGAAAACCCAATTTTAATATATTAAGTAGATATAAGTATAACAAAAATCAAGAGAAAGTGAATGACAATAAATAAGATTAGTATAAGTTAAATTAGTCCCAACTCATAGGATAAACATTCTGTAGTTACTGCTACTACTAAAAAAAATTGCAGCTAATAATCTTAATTTGCTAATGAATCCAAGCGTAATAATTTCATTTTAAATGAGAAGTTGTGAGAAAAATTTTTATTTTGTAGCTGATATATAACGTATTTTTTAAATTTTCGTGTGAGTATTTTCCATGCGATTCCAGTACGATCCTCATACATGGCATGAGTCATTCACTAGTGTTCACATTAAAGTAGATATTATATTATTTCACACTATAGGAATATCAAACATAGGATAAATAAATATTTCTTTGATCAAAAGTCAATTTTTTTGGATCGAATTATCTATAGTCAAAGTTCATATCCCCCACACAAAAAAATTACTATTTATTATAAGTAATTATTTTATTTATTATTTTAAAATTTGATTTATTGCTTAAATAATTTATGATAAATATTTATTACTTCATATTTTGAACATAAAATATTTATTAAATAATAATAATATATGAATAATATAAAAATATATAACAAATTGAATATGTTATAAGTATAATTATAAATATAATAACAAAATAATAATATTATAGCACATTGTGCGGTTTATATTGGATTTGATAGGTTATGAAAAGTAGATCCGAAATTCGATCCAATCCAGCGGTTTGCAGAAAATAGAATTCAATCAAATCTAAATTAGTGCGATTTTAATCGGTTTTTGGTTTTGATTGGATTGGATAAGCGGTTTAATTTGGATCGGTTTAGATTTGAACACTCCTATACATACGTACATCTTTTTATATAATTCAGTTATTCTAAAAAAAATTTTTAAAGGTGATTCTGGAATCACTTATTATAGTATTTAAAATATAATTGAATTCGATTATGAAATCATGTTATTTATATATAATGTATTTTTTTAATTTTCGTGTGAGCACTCCCGTGCGATCTCAGTATGATCCCGTGCATCGCACGAGTCATTCACTAGTGTTCACACTATAGTAGAGTACCTAAATTTAGAAAAAAACTAAATTTTGGGGAATTTTTTAGCGAGTTGGTTGAGACAATTTAAAAATCTAGAGTCTCTCAATTTGATATCAAATTCATTCTCCGCTCCCATTCTTTTTTCTGTTGAGAATTTAACAAATTTGACAGAGTTAAATATTGAAGGTAACATTTTCAATGATTCAATATCCCACAGTCTTACAAAACTTATGGATCTACAGAGTCTGCATTTTTCCTCTAATTATTTTGGTGATGTTATTCTTCAAAGTCTTGGTCAACTCAAAAAGCTGGAATGGCTTTTTCTTTCTTCTAAGTTCTAACTACTTACAAGACACAATAAACGATTAACAAATTCGTGGTCCTAGCTCATGAGCCTCGTATACTTGGATCTCTCGCTTTATCAAATAAATGGATCATTGCCAAGTTCACTGGGCAAACTTGAATTCTTGGCAAAATTTCAAGTACAATTTGAATCTTTCATTATTGATGTGGCTACATTTGAATAATAACAGATTTCAAGGAAAACTTTCTTCGTCCTTGTCAAACATGAAAAACTTGACATTATTAGATGTTGGGAAGAATCAACAATCAGGTTTCATACCTTCTTATGTTGAGTTTGAAAAACTTTAAATATAATGATGATCAAACATTATTAATTAAAAAAATAGTTAATTTAATTTTAGCTTCTAATTGTTTGTTTAATGATTTTGTTTAGTGTGCAGATTTTGTTAGTGGGTCAAAAGTCACAGAAGCGCAATGTGATGAGAAAGTATTCAGTTCTTGTGCAAAAATATTCCAAACTATATGGTTGAATCGTTTAAATGGACATCAAAACTATTTGGGTTAAGTATCATGAGAATAACCCAAATTAATTTCTTGTTGAGAGACCAACAAGCCTTGGTCCGAAATCGAAAGAAGAAAGAAAGTAGTAGAGCATGCTTTCCTCGGTTGCCTACCTTAATGGGTTATGGAATTCAAACTTTGATTAAATTAAATTAATGCCTTGGTAATTGAAAAGGAAAATTAAACGTGATTTGATTGTATTAAATGACTCCACACATTTCTTTATGCATAGGAAAACGGAAATAGAAATTAATTTGTTTTAATATCATTTATTGCTTCCTTTGAAAGTTTTCCTTTCTCTTCTCTCTCTTTTCTCTCTCTTTCTCTCTTTCGGTCATGTCAAACAAGAAAGAAGAAGATAGAAGTTAGAAAAGCAGTGAGGCTATGAAGAAGCAAAAGGCTAGGTTGATGATAGCCTTTGCAAAAGGAAGATATAAAGTATGGCGTGGCTAAGATTTTTGCCACAAAAGACAAGATGTGAAAAAGAAGTTTCAAAATCTTCATACCAAGAATAGAAGCAATCGGCCTTGGTCAGAGAAGAAGATCTCAGTGGCAAAGTTCTTTTCCATTTTTGTTCATCCAAGATAGAATGTAGCTACTGGAGCTACATGGAGGAAGAAGCAAATATGGAAAGGAAGGAGCTTTCAAGGATCAAGGATTCATCAAGGGTTAGAATTCATTCTTGGGGCCAAAGTCAAGATGAAAGGCTCAGATTGATGAAGCTTGATGAGAAAGGATGAGAGAGAGGTACATGCATGTTGATTTGCTTTCGGTTCTCCCTCTCTCTTCTCTGTCCGAACCGGTTATGTATTGGAGAAGAAAATGGTGGCTTGGTTGAACCGGTTTCAACCTTGGAAGCTTCCCCTTCTATAATAAGAGTGAACGGCCAAGGGTTGAAACAAAGAGAGAAAGCACAGAGTTCTCATAGCTACCCTAAGCTAACAGAATTTTTCTCCTTCAATGGGTTTTATTTTGTATTCTTTTCTTTAGTTGTGTCTGTCTGAGTCTCATGGTAAAAGACAAACAGAGTGAGGCTTGTAAGAAAAAGCCAGTGAGAGAAAAAAGGCAGAGAGAGCAAAATTAAAGAAAAAGCCATAGTTGTCTAAGAGTTCCTTTGTACATCTGTGTTGTGTTTCATGATCTTGTAGGGATTCCCTTGCAAGTTGGGTTAGTACTTTGCAGTTGAAAGATTGGTAGGTGACCAAATCAAGTTCAATTTTGGGGATAGAATTTGGACTTGTCCCAAATAGAAATGGGTAGTTCTTAGGAAAGAATTGGTGTATGTAATCAGTTGATTATAGTGAAATTCCGTCACTGTTGTGATGGAGACTGGATGTAGGCTGCATTGCACTTAGCAGCTAAACCAAGATACTTCTGGGTGTGATTCTCTCTTTCTCTCTTGCTCCATTTCTGTTTCTGTTGCGTAGGAGACAAAACTAAAAATATCTCCTAACTGGTTATGAGACAAGGAAAATGACTCTTGACTTGTTATGAGACAAAAAGGAGAAATATCTCCTGAAATTATATTAAAAAGCAGGAAGTAATACTTAACAAAAAATGGCTAAGATTCAACCCTCTTCTCTTAGCCACTAATTACCATCATCTTAGAATTGCAGTGAACTTCCATACTTTCAAATTCTTAGAACGAGAAGAAATTGGTTATATGGTGGCATTCCTTCAAGCCTCTGTCAATTTGATGCATTGCTAATCTTGGGCCTTGTTGAAAATAAATTAGTAGACCCAATTCCTCATTCCATTGCCAATATTATAGGAAATTGAGCTCAGTACCGCGACAGATTAGTCTTTGGTCTGTCGGGTCGAGGGATACCGTGAAAAACCAAAAAAAAAACTGCAGCATATAATCCATCATCTTCAGCGGAATGATATTATGAAGATGTGAATCAAGTCATCAAAAAAAGAGAACTTGATTACATTCGTAATTTAATATATGTAGGCCAACTTTTTATAGAATTTAAAAGAAGAAAACCACATAAGGGTTTCAAGTAATTCCATACATAACAGCACTCTTCAGTTCAACACTTTGGATTTATTATGCAATATTTGTGAAGGATGCAACATTTCTCATCACCATAAACACCTTTGAAATTGTTATTGAATCAATATACCTTGCCATATTCCTAATCTATTCCCCCAAGAAAGCCAGAATATTCATATAACTAACTCTTGTCTCCCATATTTCTAAATTATTATAAAGTTGATAATTAATTTTATTTTTAATGTGAAAGCTTTTTACAATCAAGATTATTCTGTTGTTGAATGTGTTTGAATTTGGAGCTATAGTTCTATCAACCTTATACCTTACAAAAAGAGACAAACGTGTTACAGTTATAGGATGGTTTAACCTCATTTTAAACATTTGTGTATTTGCTTCCCCTCTTGGCAGCTTGGTAAGAATTAATTAATTAATTAATATTTATATAATTAAAAAATATTTTTTATATTTCAAAAAGAATTAGTAGTATATTTGCTTTGGATATGTGGAGAAGATTGCTGATAGGATCTATGTTTCTTGAAAATAATCAAATTGAAGAAAATGATACAAAGGAAGTAGTCATGTTTGTAAGCTTGAAGATTGATTTCCACATCCTCATCCATGTAGCAGTTTTTAATGTTAAATAAGATTGTTGTGCTTCTAAATCATTAGAGTTGTGTTTTCATTGAGATATGTTTAAATAATTCTTTTGTTTTTGTATCAATTACTACTCGTATTTATGTTAAAATTGCAAGTAACTTTTATGTTTTTAATGCTAAAATATTTAAAGAAGTTGATCCATATTACAAATGCATAATATAAAAGTGAGGTAAATTTGAAAAATAACAACAATCTACTATAATTAGTAGCATGAGGAGGATTTTAACTTAACTAAGAAATACACTATATATATAAGTATAACAAGAGAAAGTGAACGACAATAGATAAAGTTAGTACAAGTTAATTTAGTCTCAACTCATAGGATAAACATTCTATTATTATTGTTATTACTAAAATAAAAATAAAAATTGTAGCTAATAATCTTAATTTGCTAATGAATCCAACCGTCATAATTTTATTTTAAATAAAAAGTTGTGAGAAATTTTTTTTAATTTTACATCTGATATATAACGTATTTTTTTAATTTTCGTATGAACATTTTCCGTGCAATCCCAGTATGACTCTCGTACATCACACGGGTCATTCATGTCAACACGGTTTGTCTAACATAGTCTTCATTACATAAAGTATATATGTTGTTAGTTATTACTTATTAGTAGTTATTACATACCATGATGAAGAGAGGCGCAGCGAAAATATTAATGTTGAAAACGAGTCAAATCCATCCAATGATAGCAAGACGCTTGGAGCATAAAATAAGAAAATTAGAAGGTACGCCATTTCTGCAACAACTCCAAAGGTGCTAGTGATGATTATTAGAAGAGCACAATTTTTCTTCAGCAATGCATAGTAAATCCAAAGCATTGCATTAAAGAGTGTAATCACATATGGATTGATTAAAATCCCTGACTGGTTTTGTTTTTACAGATTTGGTAAAAAGTTGGTCTGCATACATATACACAAATATTAATTAATATATATATAACATTTTTACATTGGAGTAAGGAACACTCCACAGGAAGTCACACTGCCTATGATGCCAAACCAAAAAGCCCAAGATTCAGCCATCTCTGAATTAGCTTTGAATGAATTATACTGTATTTTCTTCTCTGGAGACTCACCCTCAGTTCAAAGCTTGTGTCTCTCTTTCTCTCTCTCTCAGAATGGATATGCTTCAGGTCTCTCTTTCTCTCTCTCTCAAAGCTTGTGTCTCTCTTTCTCTCTCTCAGAATTCCTAGTTACATTTTAAAAGAAATTAAGGGGATGTATTTAGTTTTATAGTGTAAAAATAATAAAAGCCATTGTATATGATGGCATAAGAGATAGAAGCTAGTATCTTCTCCTTTTAACATGGACAAAAACAGCATCACAAAAGGGTAAGTTATTTATCTAATATCTAAAACAAACCAACAGGGAATCTCACCGACCAACAAAAGATACTATCATGTCTAGTTACTTGTGGAACTGTCTAGTTACTATCATGTCTAGCTACTTGTGGAACTGTCTTTTATGTTAAAGAAACCCAAAAAAAAATTAAAATGAACACGTACCTTAACCTTCTATGGGGCATAAAACAGGAAGATAGCAAAGTAAACAGTTTCTACAACAATTTCAAAGGTGTTAATGGTAATAAGAAGAAGAGTAGTATCTTTCTTAACCAATGCGTAGTAAATCCAAAGCATTACTAAATAGTGCAACCACATATGGAAGTGACTGAAATCTCTCGCTCGTTTTCTTCTTATATATTTGGTAAAAGGTCGGTCTGTGTGCACATACATAAATATTAATTAATAGTACATTCATTTTGGCGGGAAAATAGATTCATGAGGAATCGACAATTCACTTCTATTAGTTGGGAGAAAACCCAATTTTAATATATTAAGTAGATATAAGTATAACAAAAATAAAAAAAAAGTGAATAGCAATAAATAAGGTTAGTACAAGTTAATTTAGTCCCAACTCATAGAATAAACATTCTGTAGTTACTGCTACTACTAAAAAAAATTGCAGCTAATAATCTTAATTTGCTAATGAATCCAACCGTAATAATTTCATTTTAAATGAGAAGTTGTGAGAAAATTTTTTATTTTGTAGATAATATATAACGTATTTTTAAAATTTTCGTGTGAGCATTCTCCGTGCGATTCCAGTACGATCCCCATACATCGGACAGGTCATTCACTAATATTCACACTAGAGTAGATATTATATTATTTCACACTATAAGAATATCAAACATAGGATAAATAAATATTTCTTTGATCAAAAGTCAATTTTTGGATCGAATTATCTATAGTCAAAGTTCATATCCCCACACAAAAAATTACTATTTATTATAAGTAATTATTTTATTTATTATTTTAAAATTTAATTTATTGCTTAAATAATTTATGATAAATATTTATTACTTCATATTTTGAACATAAAATATTTATTAAATAATAATAATATATGAATAATATAAAAATGTATAACAAATTGAACATGTTATAAGTATAATTGTAAATATAATAATAAAAATTGAATATATTATAAGTATAATTATAAATATAATAACAAAATATAATATTATAGCACATTGTGCGGTTTAGATTGGATTTGATAGGTTATGAAAAGTAGATCCGAAATTCGATCCAATCCAGCGATTTGCAGAAAATAGAATTCAATCAAATCTAAATTAGTGCGATTTTAATCGGTTTTTGGTTTTGATTGGATTGGATAAGCGGTTTAATTTGGATCGGTTTAGATTTGAACACTCCTATACATACGTACATCTTTTTATCTAATTCAATTATTCTAAAAAAAATTTTAAGGGTGATTCTGGAATTACTTATTATAG
Organism: Arachis duranensis; assembly: GCF_000817695.3. Taxonomy (NCBI): domain Eukaryota; kingdom Viridiplantae; phylum Streptophyta; class Magnoliopsida; order Fabales; family Fabaceae; genus Arachis; species Arachis duranensis. The sequence goes on from NC_029774.3 coordinate 42,751,833, forward strand.
TATTTAAAATATAATTTAATTCGATTATGAAATTATGTTATTTATATATAATGTATTTTTTTAATTTTTGTGTGAGCACTCCCGTGCGATCTCAGTATGATCCCGTGCATCGCATGAGTCATTCACTAATTTAAGAAAATATCTTTATTATATAGTTATATAAAATCAATATTTAATGCATTATTAAACTACTTATCAATTATAAATCAGAAATATTTTTAATCATTTTAATTATAATAATAATAATAATAATAATAATAATAATAATAATAATAATAATAAT
>NC_029774.3:42752276-42759425 GCF_000817695.3 Arachis duranensis
ATGAATTCCACACTTTTTGTCTTCACCACACATCTCTGCATGCATCAATTCCAATATTTAATTAGTTCCTTTGGATTAATAATAATAATTAACATGTGAAATAAACGAACTATGAAAAAAATAAAAAAATAAAAAAAATATTTTACATTAATAACAAAATCTAATTATAAGTATATATAAAAATGATTTTTTTAAACATTATAAAAGTTAATTGTATGTTTTTTATTACACCAGTTTGTACAAAAAATATTTTTTAATTATATAAGTATTAATTAATTAATTAATTCTTACCAAGTTGTCAAGAGGGGAAGTAAATATACAAATGTTTAAGATGAGGTTAAACCATTTTATAAGTGTAACACGTTTGTCTCCTTTTATAAGGTATAAAGTTGATAGAACTATAGCTCCAAATCCAAACACATTCAACAACAGAATAATCTTGATTGTGGAAAGCTGTCACATTAAAAATAAAATTAATTATTAACTTTATAATAATTTAAAAATAATAATAATAATAATAGATATGGGAGACATACAATAGTTAGTTATATGAATATTCATACCATGGCTTTCTTGGGGGAATAGATTAGGAATATGGCAATATATATTGATTCAATAACAATTCCAAAGATATTTATGGTGATGAGAAATGTTGCATCCTTCACAAATATTGCATAATAAATCCAAAGTGTTAAACTGAAGAGTGCTGTTATGTATGGAATTGCTTGAAACCCTTCCGTGGTTTTCTTCTTGTAAATTCTATAAAAAGTTGGCCTGCATCAAAAGATAATATAATATTATTTAATTAATTAATATTTTTAATAATTAATTAATTGTTAGAAAATATTTGTTATTAAAACAAAAAATATAGTATATCAATATAATATAGAAACAAAAATCATACTTCCAATCAGTACTAGTAGTAAATCTGTGCACTTGCACGGCTTTAAAATGGATCTCTTTTTTCAATTTAAAGAATAACTATAATATTATTATAATCAATTTATACTTTGTATGTAACAAATCTAATTAATGTGCAAATAGCATTATTCCAATTCACTTTTTTTTTATAAAAATTAGTTAAATCAAATTAGAGGTATTTAACCGTTGCAATTTAAGGAGGAGGAATTCATCTTTTGCATATATATTATTATATTTGAGTAAAATATTTCTCACATAATAAAAACAACAATATAATTAAACTTATTTAAACTATTGTACTTTTTTAAGATAACTTTAATCCTTTTTATTATTTCAAAGTATTTAAAGAGATTAAAAAAAACATAGAAGTTTTGAAACGGGAGAATAAATTTCTTAATATCTTTACACAATAATTTGATTGTTTCTAAAAACATACATAATTGTTTACAGTGAAGACTATGATGAGACATTCGCACCGGTAGAAAAGATTAATACCTTCCGAATACAGCTCCCCCTAGCTGTGAATTGAAGCTGGCCTCTAATGCAGCCAGATGTTCTGAATGCTTTTCTCAACGGAGACCTGGAGAAGGAAGTGTATATGGATCTGCCACCTGGAGCTGGATATGAATCCATGAGTGGAAATCTAGTTTGTAAGCTGCGAAAGTCATTGTACGGGCTGAAGCAATCTCTACGTGTCTGGTTTGGCAAGCTGACAGCAACAATGAAGCTGTTTGGTTATAAACAATTCCAACGGCGGTGATTGTTCATAAAAAGAAGAAATGAATAAGAATCCACCAAGGGAGAGAGAAAGTTAGTGAGAGAAGCTCTCGAGTGCCTCTGAAACCAACGACCACTCCTATGAAAGAACAGAGTACGGTGAATGAGGAGAATACAAGTGAGAACAGTCAAGAGAAAACTCAGGCAGCAGAACATAAAGCCCTATGAGAAGGGTAAGCCAACGCAAATCTCATATCGTGCTTCACTTCTGGGGCATGAACCAATGGAAGTTGACAAAGACTTCAACTGGTTAGAAGAAGAGAAGGCTATGGCTCCAGTATATACAGAGAAACAAAAGAAAAGAATAGAGAAGCATCCCAGAATTGATATTCCATATGAAAGATGGAAGCAAATATGCCTAGGATGCCATTGTCATTAAACCACTAGGTAGACGATTCTATCTTTATGAGCTGAAAGATAGACGATTATGGCTTTGGGGTGCACCAGATTTTGAGCTTATGGATCTTCCTTTAAACTACTATGTTATTATGTTATTAGAACAGAGGAAAAACAACTGCGTCAAAAGATACTTAACGATGGTCCATGGGTTGTTGCTGGGCACTGTATTGCTACTCAGAGATGGAGTCCAAATTGGAATCCCTACAATAACAAGCTCACGAAGATTGCCCTTGGGATTAGAGTACCCATACTTCCAATGCATTGCTACACTACACCACACCGTAGATTTTCTGATGGAAGTGGGTAACTTGATAGGTTTCTGTCTCACTCTTAGTACTCATTCAGTACTTCATATAAGGTTTATTGTTCGGTAACTGTCTTATCTCATTCTGTATCCTTGCTTGTTCACTGCACTCTCCTAAGGGTTTAATTAAGACAGTTTTATCCTTCCGTTCGTGCGCCCTCCCTGTCTGAATGAGCTCACTTCACTCTAAAAATAAAATGTATAATGTAAGCAGGTCTGCAACTTTCTTTTCTTTTTTGCCGGAAATAGAAATGGGTCGAACCCTCATTGCTGTACCATCTTGTCTAGTGAGAAGCAATTTCGAGCGCCTACATAACCTACCACTCCAACTCAACAAGAAGATAGGTATCAGACCATATGTAGTTCATCCGGACATTTTTACCCAAGTTAATCAAGAAAGAGCGCACCGACTGCCCACCACTGGAACTTGGATTAAGAAGTTCAAGAGGCATCCTCCATTCATATCGATTTATGGAAAACCATATCATTCATCAAGAAAGAAAGATTTTTCCAAGAGGGTCCCCTATGAGATAGGGGTCTTGATTCCCATTAGTCGGGTCCTCACTCCTCCTCTAAAGCCCTGCCCCCTCTCTTAAGGAACCCCCCAAAAAAAAAATATTCTATTTGAAAGGAAATCTGTGGATGTTGTTGTTATAAAGGCTTCCCAATCCTCTCAGAATTGTAGAAAGATAGGGGATGGGGGTTCCATAGGAAGAAAGTGTGGGAGTAGGCTTTGGTAGGCATATCTTTAACTATTACACATTGTAAGTTGTTTTTTACTAAATTAAATTATAATTATTGTCTTTCATATACTTTAAACATTTTTAAACATGATACGGTCAATAAAAGTTAGATATTAAGCACTACATTTATCCATATGCTCATCCAAAATACTATTCAAATATTTCCTAAAAGCAAGTTGTAGCTCCCGTCTAATTGTCAATGGGCTAATATGTTATGCAACAGGCGTAAGCTATATGAACACTTGATATTCTTATAAACAACATCCTGCATAACGTGAAAAAAAATATGTATTCAATACAATGAAACTAACATCCACACAATGGATCTAAGCAAGATTCTAAATATAAATTAATATAATATCTTTTATTGATTACACAATTTTATATGGATTACGTTGAACTCTGAATCTTTCATACATGTAGTATGAATTCTTGAACTACTAATAGAATCCTGTACTTTTTTCAAGAAAAAAAATTAAATAACATTAATATAGTTACACAATATAAATAATACACATTAAAAGAATTCAAAATCTCAAACCATACAAACAACAAATATATTAAGATTTTTATATAAAAAAGCAAAATATGAAAGCTTTATTTTAATTAGTATACCCAATGATTTGATCTGAAAATAGACTGAAAAACATTTAACTTGTTAAAATTCACATAAAATAATTAAAAGTAAAACAAACTCACTTACATTAATGAAAGTTTTTCAAATAACAGCAGATTCACCAATAATCATGCCAGTCCCATGATCTAACAAAATTCTCTCTCCAATTTTTGCAGCAAATAAATGTGTAAATGTAAGTTTAAGAATCAAAGAGCTTACACTATCCTAAATGGAAGACAAACATCCTTTAAGATAAAAACTCAAAAATTTTTTTGCTAAAAGCAAAAAGTGAGGATATCAATTTTTTATATGGTTCCAAGAATTAAAGAATAATATCCATCTGTCTAAAAGCCTCTCCACTTATGGACCAAACGGATCTCTTCACTTTAAGAAATTCAAGATAAAGTTAATCCCATTCTTTCGACATTCTTGTTCAACATACTTATTTTTCTCGTAAGATAGTAACTTGGAAACAAAATAATAAGATTGATGGAATATAAAATTATAGGAATATAATTACACACACAAATAAAATACCGAAACATCCTTAATATCATATCTCACAAATTATGTCTCTTTTTTCATTGCACTAATACTGGATGCACTTTTTGTGTTTACACTGCACAAAATCAAATAACAACAGATTAATTTTTTTTACAGGATGAACTACAATTTTCTTTTGCACTATGATAGTTATGTTCCGATTCAAAATAGCTTGTAAGTAAAATTGAGTATTAAAAGGGATGAAAATGTATCATACATATGTTTTTATTTTTTTCATTTTATTTTTCATCTATTTTCCTTATTTGAGGCACTCAACATTTGGACAAACTAACTTGATAATGTCAATGAATTTGAACGAATATTTAATTGTTTACAATGAAATTATTAGAAATTTCTCATTGCAATTTGCATGGAAAAATTAAAATAAGACGTGAAGCATTGGCCAAACTCATAAGAATGGTATTTTTTCATTTTACAACATAATGACGATATGATTATATCGTACTACTCTATAGCAATCTAATATATGATGCAATGAATACAGAATTTAGAACTTCATCTGTTACAACATCAAGGCTTCGAAGTTAGAGACTTAATCTTTCAAGAATCATCCTCTCTCATGGGATCTCCCAGCTTCCAAGAAAAATTTAATGGATTCTAATATATTTCAACCCTTAGTATCTGCGTGTTTTTCTTTTTGGGATGACTTTTTTTTATATAATTAAAATCATCAAGTTCTCAAACAGCATACAATCCCATGTTCTGCATCACAGTATAATCTCTAACCACTTTTTAAAACAAAACTATCCAAATCAAAACAAACAAAAACAACAACATAAATAACAATAAAATCAATAACAAATCAGCTATATTATAGGATTCCACCTATCTCTTCCACCCCATTTGCTCGGATTTCTCTTTCCTTTTCTCATGTATCTCGCTAATATAACACCTCATTCTTCATCTCATCAAAGTTTAAAGTCTTATTTTGAAAAATAATGCTATTTCTTGTTCTTGATATAGTCCATATTTTACAAAAATAGAGACTCTCATACCTTTTTCACTCTTTGCTATACCCGCCACTGGCCAAGCTTCAAAGCATTGTTTAGTTGTTCCTGGCCATATTCAAATTTGTCTCTAAGCTCCAATAATGCAGTCCATAAATTCCATGCTAACCTGCAAGAAAAGAAAAAGCGATGCATGTTCTCTATCTCTCCCCTTGGATCATTTGAATCCCTCTCTACTCTCTTTTTCACTAAGTATCTATCCTCAAGTCATTGCATCCTTATTTCGTGTCTACCTCTCCTTTTCCTATAATTGGCTCCACTATTTTATTTCTCATATCAGCTCCTCAAATTTTATATTTTTTCCCTTAAATATCATGTTATTGTTGTTGTTAAGAGACAACCTCCCATGAAATAATTGATATTACCCATAAGCAATAAAAGTATAGAACCTTTCAAATTTCAACCATCAAGTGTTAGAGAAGAGTCCGTACATCCTTTAGGGGTGAGCTATGTATGGATTCAAGATTTTTGTGCACATAGATCTAGATAATTTCTCTCTCCATTTTAACTACATACCAAACTCATCCTAAAGATAGCAATAAGATTAATGGTACCACATATAGAATGAAAGTTATACCAAAGAGTCTTTGATTGTCTCCACAAGTAAAGCTTGAAAAGAAGTGATTGCATCCTTTCTTCAAATTTTCACCTGTACCCTTTCCATTTCCAGCTCCTTTCTTTCCTTCCTTTTCCGAAGCTCCCGTTCTCTCTCCCTCAATATTTTGAATATAATTAACATGTCAAAAAAGCTATTCAAAATAAACTGCTGAGTGAACGCCAGGATATGACTAAAGCAATAAATCAACACAAATAATAAATGCAGAGAATGAACTACGTTATAAAAAAAAGTCATCTTGAGATGTATCACAAAAGTGCTATACCAGCCGCTCCTCCCTTTTGGTTTTGTTCTCTCATTCTGCAGCATGTTCAGCAGTTTTTAATCCAGATATATACTTATTGAACAAAATCTCCCTATCCTTGTGTCTCACATATTTATATCTTGGGTCATCCCTTAAACAAGATTTTTCTTTCAAACTAAAAATGCTGTAATCGCCGCTGCACTACAACAAAACCTAGGGTTCCTATTTCCTAATCCTCAAAATGGGTTATGATTTCGTTTTCAGTTAGGTTCTGGCTTAAACTGCTTCCTTGGAGGTGAACTTGTGATTCCAATAATTTTGCATCTTCCTTGAGCAATTTTACACAAACGAACAACACTCCTCAAAAGGAAGGCAAAAGTGGATGAACATAATGTGCGCATTCAATAGTTCAAAAGGTTTACACTTGATATACTAAGACCTAATATTCTTATTCTTCAGCTTGATATATTGATTAAAAAGATCAAAAGTAGAAGAAAACTTTTTTAATTTAATAGGAACACATAACCTAAGCTCCATCACTATCAATATCACTATGGTTCTTTGGTGCGCGAAATTGTGAACAATACTTTTCACAACTCTCATAATCCCCGGTAAAGAACCCCAAAAACTTGGTGTTCAATACCATGGCATAAACACAACTTCGCACAACTAACCAGCAAGTGCACTGGGTCGTCCAAGTAATAAACCTTACGCGAGTAAGGGTCGATCCCACGGAGATTGTTGGTATGAAGCAAGCTATGGTCATCTTGTAAATCTTAGTCAGGCAAACTCAAATGGGTATGGTGATAAACGCATAAAACATAAAGATAAAGATAGAGATACTTATGTAATTCATTGGTAGGAATTTTAGATAAGCGCATGAAGATGCCTTCCCTTCCGTCTCTCTGCTTTCCTACTGTCTTCATCCAATCCTTCTTACTCCTTTCCATGGCAAGCT
>NC_029774.3:42760470-42761333 GCF_000817695.3 Arachis duranensis
AGAATATGCAATGAATTCCAAAAACATCTATGAAGATCAGTATTAATTAGATGAGCGGGGCTTTTAGCTTTTTGCCTCTGAATAGTTTTGGCATCTCACTCTATCCTTTGAAATTCAGAATGATTGGCTTCTTTAGGAACTCAGAGTCTAGATAGTGTTAATGATTCTCTTAGTAAGGTATGATGATTCTTGAACATAGCTACTTATTGAGTCTTGGCTGTGGTCCAAAGCACTCTGTCTTCCAGTATTACCACCGGATACATACATGCCACAGACACATAATTGGGTGAACCTTTTCAGATTGTGACTCAGCTTTGCTAGAGTCCCCAACTAGAGGTGTCCAGGGTTCTTAAGCACACTCTTATTGCCTTGGATCACAACTTTATTCCTTTCTTTTTCTTTTTCTCTCTCTTTTTTTTTGTATTCACAGCTTTTTCTTGCTTCAAGAATCATTTTTATGATTTTTCAGATCCTCAGTAACATGTCTCCTTTTTCATCATTCTTTCAAGAGCCAACATTCATGAACCACAAATTCAAGATACATATGCACTGTTTAAGCATACATTCAGAAAACAAAAGTGTTGCCACCACATCAAAATAATTAAACTGTTATAAAATTCAAAATTCATGCAATTCTTCTCTATTAAGAACATTTTTCATTTAAGAAAGGTGATGGATTCATAGGACATTCATAACTTTAAGGCATAGACACTAAGACACTAATGATCACAAGACTCAAATATAGATAAGCATAAGCATAAAATTCGAAAAACAGAAAAGTCAAGAACAAGGAAGTTAAAGAACGGGTCCACCTTAGTGATGGCGGCTTGTTCTTCCTCTTGAAGATCCTATGGAGTGCTTGA
>NC_029774.3:42761605-42761871 GCF_000817695.3 Arachis duranensis
AGATCTCATGATGAGTGGGGTCTCTTGTGTGCTCCATCCTCTTCTTAGTGATGGGCTTGTCCTCATCAATGGGGATGTCTCCCTCTATGTCAACTCCAACCGAATAACAGAGGTGACAAATGAGATGAGGAAAGGCTAACCTTGCCAAGGTAGAGGACTTGTCCGCCACCTTATAGAGTTCTTGTGCTATGACCTCATGAACTTCTATTTCTTCTCCAATCATGATGCTATGGATCATGATAGCCCGGTCTATGGTAACTTCGGAC
>NC_029774.3:42762260-42762584 GCF_000817695.3 Arachis duranensis
ACCAAACTTAAAAGGTTTGCTCGTCCTCGAGCAAAAGAAGAAAGAAGAGAGTAGAAGAAGAAGAAATGAAGGAGATGGAGAGGGCTTTGTGTTCGGCCAAAAGGGAGAAGAAGTAGTGTTTAGGTTGTGTGAAAATGAAGGAGTGAAGAAGGGTTTATATAGGAGAGGGGGAAGGGTGATGTTCGGCCATGTATGGGTGGGTTTGGATGGGAAAGTGGTTTGAATTTGAATGGTGAGGTAGGTGGGGTTTTATGAAGGATCGATGTGAGTGGTGAAGAGAAAGAAGGGATTTGATAGGTGAAGGGTTTTTGGGGAAGAGGTGTT
>NC_029774.3:42762845-42763114 GCF_000817695.3 Arachis duranensis
GCCAGTCTGGTGCCCCTTTCTGGCATTAAACGCCCAGAATGGTGCCAGACTGGGCGTTAAACGCCCAACAGCTAGCCTCACAGGCGTTTAAACGCCAGCACGCTCTCCTCCAGGGTGTGCTATTTTTCTTCCTGTTTTTCATTCTGTTTTTGCTTTTTTCATTGATTTTTTTGACTTCTCATGATCATCAACCTACAAAAAAAGATAAAATAACAAAAGAAAATAGATAAAATATAACATTGGGTTGCCTCCCAACAAGCGCTTCTTTA
>NC_029774.3:42763189-42764406 GCF_000817695.3 Arachis duranensis
GACTATGAAATCAGTAGGGATGTAATGGTTTTCAACTTTAACCAAAACATCCTCTACAAGTCCATGGGCTTGTTTTCTTGAGTTGTCTGCCATCTCTAGTAAGATTTTTGCAGCTCGCACCTCAGAGATCCCTAACTTCTCCATTACAGAGAGGGGCATGAGGTTTACACTTGACCCTAAGTCACACAAGGCCTTCTTGAAGGTCATGGTGCCTATGGTACAAGGTATTGATAACTTCCCAGGATCCTACCTCTTTTGAGGCAGTTTCTGCCTAGACAAGTCATCCAGTTCTTTGGTGAGCAAAGGGGGTTCATCCTCCCAAGTCTCATTTCCAAATAACTTATCATTTAGCTTCATGATTGCTCCAAGGTATTTAGCAACTTGCTCTTCAGTGACATACTCATCCTCTTCAGAGGAAGAATACTCATGAATGGCAGATGTAAGTCCAATGGAATCTCTATGGTCTCAGTTTGAGCCTCAGATTCCCATGGTTCCTCATTGGGGAACTCATTGGAGGCCAGTGGACGCCCAGTAAGGTCTTCCTCAGTGGCGTTCACTGCCTCTTCCTTCTCTCCAAATTCGGCCATGTTGATGGCCTTGCATTCTCCTTTTGGATTTTCTTCTGTATTGCTTGGAAGAGTACTAGGAGGGAGTTCAGTGATTTTCTTGCTCAGCTGACCCACTTGTCCTTCCAAATTTTTGATGGAGGACCTTGTTTCAGTCATGAAACTTTGTGTGGTTTTGATTAGCTCAGAGACCATGGTTGCTAAGTCAGAGGTGTTCTGCTTAGAACTCTCTGTCTGTTGCTGAGAAGATGATGGAAAAGGCTTGCCATTGCTAAACCTGTTTTTTCCACCATTATTATTGTTGAAACCTTGTTGAGGTCTCTGTTGATCCTTCCATGAGAGATTTGGATGGTTTCTCCATGAAGGATTGTAGGTGTTTCCATAGGGTTCTCCCATGTAATTCACCTCTTCCATTAAAGGGTTCTCAGGATCATAAGCTTCTTCCTCAGATGAAGCTTCCTTAGTACTGCTTGGTGCATTTTGCATTCCAGACAAACTTTGAGAAATCATATTGACTTGTTGAGTCAATATTTTGTTCTGAGCCAATATGGCATTCAGAGTGTCAATCTCAAGAACTCATTTCTTCTGACTAGTCCTATTGTTCACAGGATTCCTTTCAGAAGTGTACATGAATTGGTTATTTGCAACCAC
>NC_029774.3:42764629-42764779 GCF_000817695.3 Arachis duranensis
TAGAGGGATTCTCCTTCCTTCTGTCTGAAGGTTTGGACTTCCACTCTAAGCTTACTCAATTTTTGAGGTGGAAAGAATTTTACCAAGAAGGCATTGACTAGCTTTTCCCAAGAGTCCAGGCTTTCTTTAGGTTGTGAGTCCAACCATGTT
>NC_029774.3:42764973-42765250 GCF_000817695.3 Arachis duranensis
CATTAGAGAAACTAATTGAGGCTTAAGCTCAAAGTTGTTTGCTCCAATGGCAGGGATAGAGATGCTTCTCCCATAGAAATCGGGAGTAGGTGCAGTAAAGTCACCCAGCACCTTCCTTGCATTATTGGCATTGTTGTTGTTTTCGGCTGCCATGGGTTCTTCTTCTTTGAAGATTTATGTTAGGTCCTCTACAGAGAGTTTTGTCTTTGCTTCTCTTAGCTTTCTCTTCAAGGTCCTTTCAGGTTCAGGATCAGCCTCAACAAGAATGCTTTTGTTC
>NC_029774.3:42765427-42766806 GCF_000817695.3 Arachis duranensis
GAGTTCGAATTTTGCATTAAGGGATAGTGTTAGTCCATAAATAGAAGGATGTGAGAAGAAGGGAAGTAATTTTCGAAAATTAAGTAAAGGATTTTGAAAACATTTTTGAAAAACACTAATTGATTTTCGAAAATGAAAGTGGAAGAGAAATCAAGTGATTTTTGAAAACAGATTTTGAAATTAAAGATCAAAAAGATTTGATTGAAAACTATTTTGAAAAAGATGTAGTTAAGAAGATATGATTAGTTTTAAAAAGATGTGATTGAGAAGATATGATTTGAAAAACATTTTAAAAAGATTTGATTTTGAAAATTAAAAACTTGGCTAACAAGAAAAGATATGATTCAAACATTAAACCTTTCTCAACAGAAAAGGCAACATAACTGAAATGTTGAATTAAATCATTAATTGATAGCAAGTATTTTTTTGTTGAATCAAATCATTAATTGATAGCAAGTATCCTTGAAAATAGAAAGAAATTGATTTCGAAAAAGATTTGATTGAAAAGATTGATTTGAAAGAGATTTGATTTTGAAAAAAATTTTTTGAAAACTTGAAAAAAATTTGATTTGAAAACAAAATCTTCCCTCTTGTGCCATCCTGGCGTTAAACGCCCAGAATGGTGCACATTCTGGCGTTTAACGCCCAAAATACTACCCTTTTGGGCGTTAAACGCCCAACCAGGTACCCTGGCTGGCGTTTAAACGCCAGTCTGTCTTCTTCACTGGGCGTTTTGAACGCCGAGCTTTTTCTGTGCAATTCCTCTGCTGAATGTTCTGAATCTTCAATTCTCTGTATTATTGACTTGAAAAGACACAAATTAAAATTATTTTTGGATTTTTAATAATAAAGAAAAATGCAACTAAATAACAATGCATGCAAGACACCAAACTTAGCAGTTTGCATACTACTGACACTAATGAGAATGCATATGAGACACATAAAACACTCAAGTCAATAGAATTCAAAGATCAGAGCACGAAATCATCAAGAATTACTTGAAGATCCTTAAGACACATGAATGAATGCATGCAATTGACACCAAACTTAAGATGAGACACTAGACTCAAACAAGAAACATAAAATATTTTTTGGTTTTTATGATTTTGTAATTTTTTTTGGATTTTTCGAAAATTAAGTGGAAGAAGAAAATAAAGGTATCAAAATTCTTAATGAGAATTCCAGGAATCAGTGCAATGCTAGTCTAAGACTCCGGTCCAGGAATTAGACATGGCTTCACAGCCAGCCAAGCTTTCAAAGAAAGCTTCGGTCCAAAACACTAGACATGGCCAATGGCCAGCCAAGCCTTAGCAAATCACTGCTCCAACAGCAAGATTGATAGAAATCAACAAGCTCTTGTGATGATAAGTTGAAACCTC
>NC_029774.3:42767695-42787844 GCF_000817695.3 Arachis duranensis
CAGAGCTCCACACCTTAATCTATGGTGTGTAGAAACTCCACCGTTGAAAATACATAAGAACAAGGTCTAGGCATGGCCGAATGGCCAGCCTCCAAATGATCTAAGAACTAGATGTCCAAAGATGATCAAAGGATCTCAAATAATCCAAAGATGATAATACAATAGTAAAAGGTCCTATTTATAGAGAACTAGTAGCCTAGGGTTTACAGAAATGAGTAAATGATGTAAAAATCCACTTCTGGGTCCACTTGGTGTGTGCTTGGGCTGAGCATTGAAGCATTTTCGTGTAGAGACTCCTCTTGGAGTTAAACGCCAGCTTTTGTGCCAGTTTGGGCGTTTAACTCCCATTTTGGTGCCAGTTCCGGCGTTTAACGCTGGAAATTCTGAAGGTGACTTTGAATGCCGGTTTGGGCCATCAAATCTTGGGCAAAGTATGAACTATTATATATTGCTGGAAAGCCCAGGATGTCTACTTTCCAACGCCATTGAGAGCGCGCCAATTGGGTTTCTGTAGCTCCAGAAAATCCACTTCGAGTGCAGGGAGGTCAGAATCCAACAGCATCTGCAGTCCTTTTCAGTCTCTGAATCAGATTTTTGCTCAGGTCCCTCAATTTTAGCCAGAAAATACCTGAAATCACAGAAAAACACATAAACTCATAGTAAAGTCCAGAAAAGTGAATTTTAACTAAAAACTAATAAAAATATACTAAAAACTAACTAGATCATACCAAAAACATACTAAAAACAATGCCAAAAAGCGTACAAATTATCCGCTCATCATTCTTCTACCATTACTATCATCACCATTCACCAATTTTACTGTGATGTCTTTTACTGTCACCTTTTCTTAATCATATAATCTCAATGTTAAAATTTAAAACTATATTATAATAACAATGATATTTATCACTATTAGATTAACAAAAATAAATTTTGATTATATTAAGGACATAAGGCTGTATATTCTAAATCAATTATAAAAATAAGAATGAACACTATAAGACAAGTCATATGAACAACTAATTTGAATCACCATAATCATTAATTTGAGTATAGAACCATCCAAATAAGAGCAGATTTATTACTGCTATCATGCAGATTTAAATATTCATCAAACAAGAATAGAAATACCAAAGTGTGTAAAAGTGAAAAAGTTTATAAACAAACATGAGCATAGAACCATAATAGGAAGGTATAAGTGAAAAATGTAGAGTGTATATTCTTTTGCTATATAAAATAATTCTCACACTAAATGAAATGAAGCAAGAGATGACGACATCAACAACAACATAAAGACAAAAGAACAAAACTTGCATTACACGTTTTACATAAAGTGTAGTCTTTTTTCCTTTTTTTCTTTTTAATTCGTGTCATAGTTGTCGACTTGGTCACTATTTAAAACATGGTATTTTGAGCTTTGACCTGAATCTATGGTTTTGAATGTATAGAAGTAGGAAATTACTGATTTGACATCTATCTATTGACAGTTGATTTTTATGTATCTTGTCTAAATCTAACTTCATTTTCTTATACTTGTTTATTAAGGTTGCCAATAACTTAGTAACTATTGATAACTATTTTTGGTATAGAGAAGAGTGAAAAAGAAAGTGAAAGAGAAAGTGGAGTAAGCCACAAGTAAAATAAGTTCATCACCTAGTTCGTTGACTCATATGCACTCATCGACTCACTTATTCTCCTTAACTAAAACTTCTTGATATTTTCTCACACCAATGACGTAAACAATAATAAAATTCAGCAAACAGTGTACCTAACCAATGACATCAAGTTAACAATTTTCAAGTTTAACTTCTATTAGAATCAATGTCGCATCTATAAGAAATAACTAACTATGTCAGCTTTAGGCAGAATAACAATGATGCACAATATCCAACACAAGTTAAGCATAAGATGGTGATGAAAAGCTTACAAAATTAAAGTAACATTAATAATTGGGTGAAGCGAAAAAGATTGACCCATTAGAAGATGACATTGTTTCCCACTAATCTACAAATATACTCAGCTGCTGACTTGTCAAAGTCATCTTCCAAAGCCATATTGCATAAAAAAAATGTCTGAGTAAAATACATTTACACTCACCTACATTAAAATTGTCCCACCAAATGGAAATTATTTTGTAAATCAAACAGTACAGGATATTTTAAATCATACTGATACATATACATCTTTTTTTTTTCTTTTTTCTTGTAATATTTTAAGTTCCTGATAAGCATATTAATTTCAACAACAAACAATGCCCAGATATAAAGCACAATCACAAAAACTATAAAAATTCAAAGGTTATCTTCTTCTACTTACAAATTACAATGGATTAACAAAAACTCTTAGTTGCTAGAAACTTTGCCATGACTTCCATTCTTATTGTCCAAAAGGAATGAAAAAATACATAAAAATGCCACAAATCTGAACTAACTCAAAGAAAAAAGAACATAAAAGAGATTGTTGTAATAAATAAATTTCTATTTTACAACCCTCTAAAATTGCAAAGATATTTTATACCATTTTCATGGGCTAGCATCAATGTCCACACTCCAATTATAATAAAATTTACCATTACTTTCTTAAAATTCACCCGCAATAAATTTTATTGATTTAGAACATACAACTAATCTAGTCAAGTGAACCCAAGAGCACAAAAGTCCCTTGAAAGTGCACATTATGAAGATTAAAAGTTTCCACCACAGAAACAATGATATAGTGAAGAAGAAACATAAAAGAAAAAAGAGCACCACATATGTTAATTCTTAACTCAGTATCTAACCAAAACTAACTAAAAAAATATTAAATTCCATCAAACTTAGGCAACCCAAATCGCTTTGCCTTGTAAATTGTAATTGTACTTTTTGTATCATGCTCCCTTTTTCAGCTAGTAAAATTATGAAAGCAACATATTTTTTCACAAAAAACACACCGAAAACCATGAATTAGCAAAAATATCATACCTTTTAACAATAAGTTGAAACTCTTGATTCTGGCCTAGTTATTAAAACCCCTCACAAGTATCACCAACACTTTTAACAAATATTGATAATTGGAAAATCTAATCACTGAAGTTAACCTTTGCCATAGTTGGAGGGGCACAATGAAAAAAATAAACAAAATAATAAAATTTTGAAGAAAATCAAGGATCATAGAAGTAAGAAATCAACTCAAAGTTGAATAACGTACGAAATTGGCGGTATCATAAGCAAGGCCAAGATGGGTTCAATTCCTCTACCTTCACGCCGCGCCAAGATGGGTTCGATTCCTCACTACAATTGCGTCCCGCCCAAGATGGTTCGACTCCTCTCTCCTATCACGTTGCCCAGATGGGTTCCTTTCTCTTTTGTTTAGTGCTGCCAAAGTTAGAAAAGTGAATTGGAGTTGGTTGCAATGAAATTTGATGGAGGCAAAAGAAAATGTTAAAGAAGCAGGAGATGCTGTCATAGCTGACTTGTGTAGATTCTTCCGCTGATGAACATATTCATCATTTGAATGGATTGATTCCTCTTGCAGAAACTCAAAATCCGAGGAAGGGCATTTGAGTTTTTCAATAAAAATAGAAGAAGAAAGAAAGGGTAAGAAAGTAACAGAAATAGAAAAAGGAGTAAAGTAGAGAGCAAGTTTTTACCAACTCCTTTTGACTATTCTCACCAAATTACTTATCTTTTGAATTTTTAAAGTAAAATTCATTTAAAAAAATTCAAAATGCTAAGAAAATGACATGTCAGCACTAACTCTTCTAAGTTTACTAGTATAAAAGATATCAATATTACTAAAAGAATATAGTAATTAATAATCTGCCAATACGCGTGTGCACCAAATTAATATATAAACAAAAATCATATTTCCAATCAGTATATCAATATTAATATAACTAAAAGAATATAGTAATTAATAACCTGTCAATACGCGTGTGCACCAAATTAATATAGAAACAAAATCATACTGCACACACTTCTCACACTAACTCTCACCTCCTATTTATAGCCATCCACTTCCTTAATGGATGGTTAGGATTAAATTTAATCAACGGTCCAAATTAATTATCTAAAACCTTCGTTACAAATATCCATCCCACTACAACTTTCTAAATACTTCTAGATTCTTTCACACTACTCTTCATACTCCTATATACATCCACACTTTTTTAGAATACTCTATGACTTTCTAGAGTCTTCTAGAACCTTCTAGAGTATTCTGGGACCTTCTAGGACATTCTAGAACATTCCAGAACCATCTAGAGCATTCTTAAATACTTCAGAAAATTATACAAATATTGTTAAATCTAACCTTCTAAAATTTACCGTGACACTCCGCTAAGATGAATTCTGTTTAAGAATATAGAAGCTGTAATATTTGGAATTAGATGCCGAAAGTAGGGGTGTACATGGCCCGGCCCGACCCGAAAACTCGGCCCGATCCCGAACACTTTAGGGGGCTAATTTAGTATGATTTCATTAGGTCTAGGGTCGGGTAAGGGTCTCAAAAATAGAACTTGTCACTATTCCAGGTTGGGTTCGGACCTAGCTCGGGTCACCTGAACTCAGCCTGATGGCCCGGTCATCATACACAATTAATATTTTGTGTAATTAGTGATGGATGATGGCTATTCTTATGTGAAATTTAAATATTGTAAACCTTAATATTTTGTGTTATTAGTCATTATAAGATTATAAGTTAATATTTTATGTTTAAAATGTATAAGACTTTAGACTAATGCATAATATTGTGTTATTTGTATTGATTTAAATATTTGGTGTTATTAGACAATATTAGTATTGATTATGGTTATGTTTCAATTTTAAAGAAGGGTTGATTCTTGTTATATTTTTTTAAGTGAATTTTACTATGTGAATTGTGAAATAGTGGTTGGAGATTAGGTGATTTTTACATGCTAAAGACTCGGTTTTCACCCGGCCTGAAGGTGCGTAGGTTTCATCGGATTTAGAATTGGGTTAGGGTCTAAAAAATTAAGTCCGGTCTATATTTCGAGTCGAGTCTGGATTAAGCCAAACCCGGTGTAGACGGGCCCATGTACACCCCTAGCCGAAAGAACCAATTCTGTTTAAGAATGGACCTGTAATATTTGGGCTAGGCCCAATAAGCGTGATGAGCCTGGAACTTAACTTAAAACAGCCCAATAACAACCAAAAACAGAGCCCAACAATAATCAATCAATCGAGAGAGAGAGAGAGAGAGAGAGAGAGAGAGAGCAAAACCAGACAAATTCAGGAGCCGCAGAAGAAGAAGAAGAAGAATAAGAAGAAAGAGGAGTTATGGATTGGGACCCTCAAAATTCGGAAAAAAGCGATTCTGTTTTTGTTTGGGATGAAAATTCACAGCTATACTTTCATGCAAGGTTTCCTTTCTTATTATTCTCTAAATTTCAAACAATTCATGTGATTAGTGGTTACTCCATACGTTCTTAATCCTACTTTTTTCTTCCATCATGATCACACGTTCATATCTTAATTACACAGATTGCGTTGCAGTTGATTTTCTGCATGTGGAATGATTTGCATTTTCCTTTCGTCAAATCGTAATTTTTATCTTTTTTTTTTCGTCAGAATGAGGATTCGTTCACTAATTTAGATGATGATGAGCTTAATGTGTTTACAATATGTTGTGATAAACGCTTGGTACAGCAGAAATTTAGGGTTTAGATAGGAGGTACCTAAAATCCTAATTTAACTTCCTGTAACAGATTGAAATGGTTGTTAAAAGGCTTAAAGCTCATAGTATATTGAATTATTATTGCTGAGGCTAAGCTAGTTAGAATCTACAGACTCGTATCAAGTTCTGGTTCTTACTCTAATGTAGATTAATTTCTTGCAGTAGTGGATTTTACCATGACCCCAGTGCTGGTTGGTACTATAGTAGCAGAGATGGTCATTATTATAAATTTGAGGATGGGAATTATGTGCTTTTAGATTCCAATAAGGTAACAGGTTCTCGATTAATCTACATCTGGTTTCTTCAGAACTAAACCCTTTGATCATTGCCGTGGCAAGTTGACGATTTACATTCCTTTTGCATGTTGTCTCAGGATGATGGTGAAGAAACATATCCGTGTGAGGAAGCTGCTCCAGAAAGCACAGAACAAGTATATGGTAACAACAATGAGGAATACCCTTCCTTCCTCGAAAGTGAATTCAAAGCTTACCAGCAGACAGAAACCTTGTCTAATGATCCAGACTATGGTATGTAGTGTCAGCTTAAGTGTCAAATTTGATTAATTCTTGATAATCATAGTAACTGAGCTGAGGTATGCTCTGGAAACAATATTACAGTATGATGATGGTCGAAAGCAGGTTCTGCAGTAGCCAACAACAAGGGGTTACTGCCGTGTGCCACATTACATTTGCACTTCAGTTATTTTAACCAATTGACAATTGATTTCTAGTACTCTTTGAGCATCGACGTTACGTGTTTCAAGCATGTAGTGGTAATGAATGAGTGACGACAGTTAACTAAGTAGATGTATTTGTAATAGATCTCTTGAATTCTGTGAGCACTCCGACTATTGAAAACCCTCCTCCGCCACCATCAGAATGGTATGTACCTTCAAGAAACTTATTCCATTGAAATGATTATATATTCAAAATTATCCCTTGGACTTATTCATCTTGCTAATGTACAGGTTAGAGGACACGCTTATTGATCTTTACTTGTCTGGCTACAAGACAGAGAATAGCACAGCTGATACAATGACAGTGCCTTTGGAAACAGATGATGGATCTGCTGATGGTTTGTCATATACCCTTTGACGTTTTTAACTTAGAAAAATGTAGAACTACCCTGCTTCTAAATGATCTGTTTCCTGAATGTATGGTTAATGACAATACTTGTGAAGTGGGTGACAAGTGGATCCCAGGGCCAGTAGATGCAAATGGCATAGTTGATAAAACTACTGTTGATGAAGGTATAGCTTACAGCGATACTTATGAACTGGAAGAGGGTGAGTGGATCCCAGATGCTGAGGACTTAAATCAGTTAAATGGCACAGCTGATGCAAGTACCACAGATGAAGGTATGTTACAGATGTGTGCTTGTAAGCTTAATATTAGATTGACAGAGTTCAACAACATATATCATATTTTATGATATAGCAATTTACTAGGTTTGATATTTCATCTATTCTCTTTACCCCTAGAAGTAATTTGTAGAAAGATCATTATGTTGTGCACTGAGTATACTGTAAGTCAGTAACTATCAATTGCTTATTTCCGTGAAAAATCAAATAACCTAACATTAGCTTGTTTCCTTGTTTTGTTTTCAGCAAATCTAGTTTGCTTTGAGTGTTCTATCAAGTGTTTTTCATTCTCTGCATGAATTCATAGTTGAATTTTTATCACGTGGTTGGAACTTGGAATTACTTGCCTCTTTTTGTTCATATGCCTCATGCTGAATGCTGTTATAGGTATCCTATCAGACGAAGAGAAATGGCGAGCTCAATATGGTCAAGTCATTGAATCAGAAACAGATCTGGCTTCGGAGTTTCCAGTTGTGGACATGTGGGATTGGGAAATGGTTAAAGGATCCAAAAAGGATGGAAAAGATAAGGCGGCTAGGTTGGTTGGAAGAATTGTAAAGCATTCTGCAAAGAGGCATCCGTCTATCCCTTCTGGGGGAGGGAAATTTCGATCTGCCCCTATCAGTGAAGTACATCTCGATCTGGTACGAGTCAAAACAGGTTTGCATTTTTCACTTTTATTTGTTATTACTTAGCTTGCTGCATATCATGAAGACATGAACTATTATGAAAATACACGAGATGTAATGTTATCATATATTTCATTTGGACTTGACATATAAATTTCACTTTAATGGAGCAATTTCAGTAAAATGATAGTGCCATATGTAATTGTTACAACTGAATATGGCTGCTTGTTCTTTTAACAGGACAAGTGTACAGATTGCGAAATCCTAGTGCCAGATATGTGGCTTCTCTATCAACTTATGACTCTACTAATCCAACAGAAGATTGGGATTTTCCTAAATTATCATCTAAGAGAAAGATCTGCCGTCCTTCAAAGTCTGGGGAAGGAATTGCTTCGGCTTCAGGTGAAATTCTCATAGAGAAGGATTTGTCGATGTTGCCAAGTTCTGTCCCTGCATCCGAGGTTTGTAGTCTGATTTTGAAATCTAACAATTAGTTCTTGTGATATTGATGGCTAAGGGTATTAATGTCTATCTATAAAAACTATGGCAGCAAATGAAATGTAAATACAGAGATAGGGCTGCTGAAAGAAGAAACTTGCATGGCGGTTTTGGTGTGGGCTATGGACAGAAGAATTCCGAGGGCAGTTATATTGATACGCCATCGTCACCCAGTGCTAGCTGTACACAAGAAGCTGCATCAGAGGCCTTGGAGATGTCATTTGGATCTGGAAGTTATGCCAGAAAACTACTAAAAAACATGGGTTGGAAAGAGGTATGTTCTTACCGTCTACAAATGTTTTTAACTTGCTGAAACATTCGAGAATTTCTATTTCATTGATAATTGTTTTGTTCTGCGGTTTGAAACTACCAATGTTGCAAAGCTTCTACATCAATAGTTCAATACCACTAGACGGCATTTATTTGTTATGGCTTAAGCCATTCACGATTTATCTAACATGCGCAACATTATTTCATTTGTTATACTTACATTAAACAAGTTAGTTTTGTGTTTGCAAGACTAATCAGTATCACATTTTAAAAAAATAATGGTGTGGGTTATCATATAATCTCTTTAGAATTAAGGGTTTGAGATTTGTCTTTTATATTAACTGAAGTAACGTTATATGGTTACTACATCTAATAATGATGCAGGGGGAAGGGCTGGGCAGTTCGACCAAGGGACTTCTGGAACCTATTCAACCAGTTGGAAACATTGGAAGTGCAGGCTTAGGATGGCCTCGGCGAAACCGATAAAGATATTGCTCACTTGCACCATCATTCTACTTATCATTCCATAGCTAATTTTTGTAGTTTTTTATTTTGTTTAAGTTAGATCTGCGCTCCCTCCCTCCCGTGTAACTAGCAACTATTGTATATCGCAAAGAGTAATAAATAAATAGAAATGTTATAATGCGTCATATAAAATTTACAATCATCTGCAAAACTAAATAGGGGGAAAAAAAATGAACGTCTGCTGTAAAATTGGTGATAGATATACTAGTTGGCAGCTTCCTTAGGTACTTCCGGCTTATCACTCTCAATAAAATTTTCTGCTGCATCCGATCTTCCATCTTCCATCATCAAGTTCTTTTGTTGGAGCTTTTGTTTCAGTTTTTGGATCTCCTGATCCTTATCTTGTAATTTTTCCTGCAATATTACAACCTGAGCAAAACAAATCCACTTAGTCTCCGACGAAAATATCCTGGAACTAGTAATTTAAAACAATCAACCATGGAAGAAACTTGTGTCTATCTCTCGACATAACATGAATACACGATCATGTTCAAAACAAAAATCAGAACCTCCAAGACCCTCATGAACAATAATTTTCACCAATTTTGACAAATAAGATGAAACACTAAGCATTTTATAACTGAGCATGCATAGCAATCTTAAAAAATAACAACAAAAAAGGAGGGAGGGAGAAGTTAACCGTTTGATTGGATCTTTCCACGTCATTTGTCAGTCCTTGCATATGTTTCTGCAACCCTGTAGTCAGTGTGAAGGATTAACGCTACGTTAATTTCCAGTGTGAGATTATATATATAAGTAATCGAATACATAAATATTTTTCTCTCAGAAGATCCATTTTTTTAGACGAGGAACGTAAGGCAACATCTTCCATCCGCAACATATTTCTAGCATAGATATATTTTATATGATTAATTCTGCCGTCACACATATCATTGTTGATTCCATATCTCGATATGTTAAGGAAACTAAGATTACCAATGTACCTAGAAAAGCTAATACATGAGTCAAAGGATCCAAAAGCCAAAATATAGTTGAATGAAATATCATTCAACAAACCTTCAAACTGGCTTCTGATTTGTGCATTCTGGGACTTCTGCAATGCAACTTTCATGGCTAATTCATGAATCTGCACAAGAAGAAAACAGAAGGGGAAAAGATGATAACATGACCATCAATTCATCAAAACAAAGAATACCGTTTACCAAGTTTTATATTTATGTGAATACATGCAAGTGTAACATTAGTTCTAGTGCTAACACAGTACATCTATGGAGAGAAAATGGTAACAACAATTTGCATAAAGCGGTGAGAGAGCAGCACCTTTCCCTCAGAAGCATGATTCCCAACCTCCTCATTTTCTTCCTGCAGAGTTCTACATTTAGCCATCAGCATCTTCCCCATCTTGCTTTGAGTAGTAAAGCTTACTGCATTTATGTTATCTTGCAACTCCTTCACTTTTTTCTCCTTTTCCTCTACTAAATTCTATCATCAGATGAGAACAGTTGAGAACATGTTAGGTAAAAAAAAAAAAATATATGTAACCACTAATTGACATTATTACAAGAAGATATACATATAATTGGAATTGAGGACATGTGACGACTATGAATACACTAAAAAATATTAGAAGACTCTTGCCTATTCTAATATGCCACCTTAACATCTTATTTTTATACTTTAAATCCATCCTCCACAAAAGATTATTCACATACCCAAAATACAACACCTGTCTATATTCTTCCATCTCAATTTTTCAAAAGTCTCTTAATAAGTTCTCTAGTGAAAAAGGGACGCAACATCTGCTAACCATTAACACTGTTAATCATGGAGATAATATGTTTTTTTCACTAAATCCTCTTGGCGCAACACAAGGTGTGACATACATTTTGACCACCTCCATGTGCAAGTCTCCAACAAAGTAAAAGATAGACCAAAGTTTATTCAATACAAGTCAGCATCGAGCTGCATATAGCCAAACTTCATTATACAGTAGTCAATATCTAATTAAAAATAACAAACCTTTAAACGCGTGAACTCTTCATGAATAGCTGGATCTAGTAACAACCTCCTTGCCTGAAAATTATATTCACAAGATATCAAGGCACAAAGGACAAGCTTGCACAGGTTTAGTTTAGTGAAGTAATATCCTAAAATCTTAACCTAGGCAAGTCATTGAGTTAAGGCCAAGGTACATGTCACTATTCAAGTAAATGAATCAAAGAAAAGCTGAAAAATAGCACACTAGTGTATTCCAGTTTTTTTAAGGAGCAACACTGCTTGTTTGCACAGGAAAAAAGTGTATATCTAGAGTGTCACACTTAACATCCATGTTATAACCATACCTGCATTGAAGGTGGCTTGAGTTGTGCTTTTAGATCCCGCACAGCAGACTGAGTTTATAAACAGCAATAAAATAGTTAATTTGATCATGATAACAATAAGAGGAATAAATAAATAATAATAGAATAAAAAGCGGCTTTTTTATCACAAGGTGTTGTAAGATTATACGATTCACAGGGCATCGTGATATTTTCATCTTCATATCAATAACAATTATTAATCAAGTGAATGGCACTTTCTTAAAAACTACTAAATGAAAACCCCACACTAAAGATAATTTATTGGGTGTACCCTATCTAGTACTTAACTAATGAAGAGAATAAAATGGAAAGTTCCAATAGGAAAATCCAGTGTTAAGGATAAATTATACCACCCTACCTTGTGGTTAAAATATACTAGCCACAATATCTAAAAGAATACACTAACTTCTCTGAAATTAGGTAATTTGACAATTCACATCCCTATATTTTGTAAAATGCCACTCTTTCAAACTACTTTCATATTTAGCATTTGTAAAATAGCTAACCATACTCACATTAAAAGAAATACAACTTGACTAGCATTGAAGAGTGAGTAAATTTGTTAGTATTCTTAAAAAGGGTGGAAATAAATTTTACCAAGTGGTCAAAGTTGATTTCAGAAAGAAATGTAATTGCACATATACAGCCATGCTATAGAAAAAACTTATTTTGAGCGTGATACCTTCAACTCTGCTATCTCTTGTTCTCGTTTTGCAAATGTTACAATGAACGCAGCTTCCTTTTTCTTTGCCTTTTCAAGCTGATAATAATAGATATATGTCAATGGTCAATGATAATTGATAATTAATGAATGGATAGTGAACTACATCAACAGAAAAAAAAGGGCAGATTAGATTCTAAACCTGCTCTCTTAAAGACTCTTCTGAGGATTTCAGGGCCTGAAGATAATCAAGTAACATTTTGGGCTCTGGAAAGAACAAAGGTTAACTAATAGTTCATGGATAAATTTATAACAAAAAAATAAAGCAATTGTGTACAAAGAACTAAGGCTTGAACAATTAAAATACAGGTGTATATCACAATTAACATGCCAAAGACAAGGAGCAAACTAACCAGGAGTGGCACCAGCAGGTACACAAGGCTCATTTTGAATTGAAGAATGCCAACTTTGAATCTCGGATTTAGCAGCCTCAAGTTCATTCTGGAAAATTCACTGATCAAGTCAATGATTTTTTTTAAATAATTAACTATGAAGAGTAGGCTGCAACAATACTTTGTCCACATGGTTACAATACAATAGTTATAAATGCAGCCTTGCCATTGAGAACCAATCATGACTTCATCTCTTAAATTACATGAATTGTAAATAAAGTCCACTTTTAACATGATGACAGATAGTAAATAGATAAATAGTAAAAAAACAGAATAATAAATATTTAGACAATAATGTGTGCACAAGAAAGATAATGGTACCAGAAGGGACAAATTCCAATAATGGAAGAAAACGTACTTGGCACGTTGCAAGTGTATCCTTACAGTTCTGAAGGCTGTCAAGAACAAGAGTCGAAAGAATGAAAGGAAAAAGAAGGGTTAGGCACAAATAATTTACTGCAATCCTAGCAGTGTACAATGTCTAACACAAGCTGTATACTATGAGCTACCTCTCACGAAGTGACAAGATCATTCCTGTTGTTACACCAGAAGCAACCTCATCGGTTTTTGATTTGGTCTGCATTACAATTTGCAGTTAGAATTTGTGTTTTAGTATTTTTCATTTGCAAGTAAGCATATAACTAGTGAGCCATCTTAAACACATCAACACACTTTACCTATGTTAACTTCCCTTACCAATCAATACAATAGCAAATAAAAATCACAATCATCCCCATAACACTATACTACCCCGATTTTCATTGCGAAAAAACACAGCAATGCTTCTCAAAGCTACCTCATTCCTCAAAGCCAACACTTATTCCACAACTATAATTCAGCGCTGCAAAAGAGAAAAACAACAACCAGTCCTAACCCCGTTAGCTGGGGTCATACTTCATGAACCAAGCAATAGCATTGTATAGAGTCATGGACTACATATATCTCACACAAGCCCTAAAAATCTAAGCTCCTTCTCAATAGTTCCATTCATCCATAAATTTCCTATTCTTCCTCTATTACTATGGCCTATTAGCATACACTCATTTGGATTCCATGAGCTTAATATCTCAGATCACGGTGCCAACAATAATAAATTCTAATAAACTAAAGGAAATAACACTGCACCAGAGCTATCTATCACCTCTAGCTTTTAGCCTAGTGGTAAATGCTTGCATTGCAAAACAAATTCAATTCATGGATACAGTGTGAAAGTTAGAGTACCTTCTTAGGCGCAAAAGGATCATTATCATAATCTTCATCGTCGTAATCCGGCGAAGGCCTCTTATTACCTATATTACACAAACGACGATAAAAATCCACCAAACGCATCTCAAAATTTCGATAACGAACACCGTTAACTAAACCGAAAACAAAACTAAACAAACAAAAAGAAACCTGAATGCCTTGCAGGGAATCCGCCTCCGAAATCAAAATCCTGTGGAATTCGGAAGAATTGAGAGCGATTGAAAGGAAAACGCAACACAGAGAGAGAGAGAGAGAGAAGACTCACATCGTCAAAATGCGCATGAGAAGCCATAACTGCAGAAACAAAACCCTATAAATTACGATTCTGAGAGAAATTGAATGAGAGCTGAGCTGAAAGGAGCTGAATTTAGTTATACTGAGTGTTTTCACTTTTACTACCGAGTACGGAGTACCGATCACCTCCGATTCGAGTATGCGATTTTCTGGTGTAGCATCTTTCTCTTCCTCTTCGATTCTTCGCTTTTTTTTTTGTTTCCGGAATTCTATTTTGGGCCTATTGGGCCATACCATATACACAATGGTAAATCATCTCGCATTGGTGTAAGCCCAAATTAGTTACTAAGTTATAATTATTTTTTGCTTAAACAATTTTTTAACTGAAGGCTTAGGCCTAACGTATTTTTAACCATTAAAATATTTCAACACCACTCAACCAAAAAAAATATATATTTCAAGAAAAAAAGAAAAATTAAATTTTTTTTTTTGGTTTTAGTTCCTACCAAAAACATGTTTTGATCTAGCAAACATTAAATTGCAGCTAAGGTTTTTTGTTAATCAACTAGATAGTAAATCCACTAAACTATTAGTCTATTACATCAGAGTTTATTTGATCTTCGTGGTCATCAATAGTGTGATGTAGTATTGTAATGTAGTCTAAAGCTCTCAAAAGCCGTGTTAGATTTTGTTAATCAGAAGTGTTAGTTTAGTTTAAATTTAGTACCCTTGATAAAGTAAATATTCAAACTCAAGATCAATCATATTTATATTTTATAATGTCACTCAAATTGATATTGTGTTGGTTTTATTGCCTTAAGCTAGTTTTAACTTAGGAAAATAGAAATGATTAATATTGATGTTGTAATAGGGCTCAATATTTGTTGTAGTATTTGATTTATAAAAATATCTATTTTACAAACTTAATATAAATAGACACTTGATTAGAGTATTCAACTAGAAAATGATCAAGATAACAATTTGATGTACACCAAAAACATTAATGCATTACATTAACTTTCCATTTTTTTTTCCTTTTCCTTTTCTCCTAAGTGACCAATTCCAATTTTCTTCATGTCGTCAAAAAACAATCCAAGTTCAGATTGATCCATTTCTGCGTGTTCTTTGCTCAGCTGTCTCTCTTCAAAAGCACAACCTTCTTCCCCCTTAAGCCTGTAAATCATTAGACAAGCTTGGATGCGATAATAGTTTTCAAATTTGTCAGGTCACTTATTAAAAATTAATTTAAATAATTGGATAAACAATGATAAATGTTTGATCTTAATGAGCATTAGTAAGACTTAATTCTAAGGCAGCCAAACTTTATTTGAGTGAAAAAACAAGAAGTGTTGCTTTTAATTTTGGGTTTGTCAGCAAATCCCTATGATAAAAATTAAAAACATTAATCCGTCTTGTTATGTCAATTTTAATAAAAAAAATTGATTAAAATATAAAACCAATGAATTTATCCAGAAATTTGTATCTTGAAACAAAGGATTATAATTTCAAGGATCTTCATCTGGTGATTTGATTTTGGCTCTAAGCGGCAGTCAAGTAACTATGAAATAAGCCCCTGCTGTTGACTCTATTATAGAGCCATTATCCTTTTAATCAATAATTATATATATTTTAAATCTAATTCCAGATATTAATTCATGTCAAGATATTGTTACTATAACTCCCAATTGATGTTTATACTTTGCCAAGATTCCATTCTACACATCAATCAAATTCTTTAGTTTAATAACACCACTTATTCTGATTATAATTTTGTAAATCACCAATGAATGGAAGCCTCAGTAAGCCAGAATTTGACATCAAGATAATAATTTTCAGCCGGTAATTCCAATTCAAGTTAGTCCTCATTGGCTTCCATTCAAATCCACAAAATACTTCAAAGATTGATAAATTGCATATAAAAAGAGAGAATGTAATCGCAGAAAACGGCTCCACAGATCATAGAATATTGAAATCCGCAGGTTCCTATCAAGATGCGAAACAAGTGAAACTCTTGTTCTTGGTCCAATCATAGCATCGCTGGTCAAAGCAAATAGCTATCAGCGACGTGGCATTGAACCTAAACCCTAACTTAAAAGAAAATTAAAATTGATTTACACTTATTAAGTATTAAACCCTCAGAGACCCGTTTCAAATCACACACACAGCGTGGGACAAACCAACCTGCGCCGCAAAAGCAGTGAATTTTTCTCGACCAATGGCAGAATTAGGGTTTTGCCATCGGTGGATGAGAAAAAAGCGTTGCTTTCGTGACATTGCTGGTTGGTAATGAACACCACGCTGCTGTTTGGAGTGTCATACGGCACTTCCTATCAATTTTTGGGAGATCTTCCTCACAGGGAAAAATTGGATAAAAAAAGACCTAGATAGTAGAAATTGAACCAAGATACATATAGCAGAATGAAAAATTGAAGATTTATAGAAACTAATAATAGAAGAACAACATGACTTACACCTTAGCTAATTAGCTAAAAGCTGTGCTGCGAAGGGGATGGGTGAAATGGAAAAAGAGACTGAGGAATTAGGGTTTTGGAGAGTGCACATTTATAGGACACATGTTGGGCCGTTACATCAGGCTAACAAATTAGCTAGGGTTATGGAATTAGTCAACAAACCTCAATCTGTGTATATGGGTAGAAGAACTATGAGATTTTTGTTGCCAAAGAACTATACATTTTTTTATGTTTTTTTTACAGCAAATATGTATGGGCTTATTATACAACCCATATGAATCCACAAATACATCTAAGATAAGTGTCAGCTATACCAAAAAGAGAACATAAGGTGTAATTATAGTTATTCTAAACCTTGCATTAAAATTCTTTAGGTATTGGGCTCTTGTCCCGTTTAGTACACCAAAAAAAAAATTTCAGGTATTGATTTACCTTTTGATGATATTTCCATGCAATATTTTTAGCATTAGTCATGTGCTACCAAATCAAGTCAAAGAATTTTTTTTTTTTGTCAATGAGTCTTAGCTCAAGTGGTACAAGTTCCTTTTCCTTCTAAGAGGTCTTAGGTTTGAGCCTCGTTATGTGCAAACTTGACAAAAAAAGGATATCATGTGTATGGGTGTGGTGTGTGTGAGTGTCTAACTTAGAATTGGAGTTGTTCAATCCATCGACTAAAAAAAAAAATTCTTTTTTTTCTTTTCTTTTTTTTAAAATTTTTAATCGTTCCAGGTTTTAAATTATTATTCTTTAGTTATTGATATTTTAACCATGTATTACTAAGGAAGAGATATACATGTCTAAAGTTGGAAATAGGTAGGATATAATAGGATAAGTTAAGGTTTCAATCCAACTTTAATCTTATCTGTGGATTAAATTTGTTACTAAAACTCAATTCTATTCTATTCACGAGTTGAGAACGATCCAATTTTAACCCTACTTGCAGTTAATCTGTAGGTATCCGACTCTACTCACGAATTTTTACAAATATGATTGACAATTCTACGCGGCCGGATTGAATAGAGTTGAATATGCGCGTCCTTCTTTATAAAACTATTAAATTTTTAACTTCTTAGATTATGTCTCCAAAAAAAAAGGTTATAAATTACTTTAAATTTAGTTGAATTAAAGTTGGATTTGGGTTTAGTATTCATGATTTTTTTTAAACTGCATAGTCAAAAATTTTAAACAAATCCATTTACAGTGATAAAAATGGTTTGAACGAACATGGAAAAAAATTTTAAATAGCTCTATTGATGAATAATTTGGATAAGAGATATTAATTAGATATGCTAGTTTATCGGCTCATTCTTAAACGCTCCTTATTAAGTATGGAGTATTGCACACCTTGTGAATTCGTTAAATCTAAACTCTTCATTTATTATATTTTATTTGAATGGTCTAGATTTAAAAAGGTAACCTGTTAATCAGGTTAATCAATTTTTACAAGTTTTAGAATTTTTTTATAAGTCTCAGATATTAGGCTGAAGTTCAAATAAAAAAATAGTATATAAATATTAAAAACAACATGTCCGTAAAAAAAATTATTGGACTTTAGAATTAAAATAAATAATACATAAAAAATAAGTTAAAAATTCATGTACTAAATCTAAAAAAAATTTAAATAATATTAAAATTTAAATAAATTTTGTTTTGTTTAGAATCTTAAAAAGATAATATTAAATATATATTATGTATATAATATTAAATATAAATACAATAATAAAAAATTGTGTTAACTCATAAAAAAAATAAAAAATTGTGTTATATAAATTTAATTAATACATAAATAATTTTATTTTATGGAAAACAAAATTATAACATTAAATATGAAAAAAAATAAAATATTTTGTATTATATAAATTTAATTAAAAAATCATATATATAACATAAAAAGCAAACAAACATATAATAATTTTATTTTGTGCGAAACAAAAATTCATATAATTTTCTATTAACAATTTTTTATTGAAATATGTCATTTTACTATATTTATAATATATTATTTGGGATAATTATATTATTTTAGTTAATAAATATTATTTAAAAAAATATGTTAATATATATTATTTAAAAAATATTTAAAATTTATTATTTTGTATTAAGAATATTATTAAAAATATATTGTTAGTTTTTCTTAAAATAATATTTTCTTTTCTTTGGTTCAAATACTATGACAATAAATTTTTTTTACGTAACTGTGTCTACTCAATAAATATTATATTCATTTATTTTTATATAGTATGTAAAATAAATAATTAATGTTTAAAAAAGTTAATAAAAAAAAGAAGTATTCATTTTTTTGTACCAACTTTTAGCTGAATATAGAGACTATGTCGTTTGAATTATAACTCATTGACAAAGAAAGAAATACGCTTAATTATATTTAAATAGAATAATTATTTATTAGGTTCATTCTTATACAAATAAAAATTTTTCTTAATTTTATATCTGTAATATTTTATACCAATTAACTTCAAAATTTAATTATTTTTTGAATAAATTAATAAAAAATAATACAAATAATTGTTTAAATAAAATTATATTTTAATTTTTCATTCTATTACGTACAAGTTGAGGATAATTTGAAATAAAAGATAATGGATTTGTTATAACTGTCATGTATTTTGTGCTTTGACTGCGTTATCATCTGAGAATCATGGCGCCTTCATGGAGACCGGTTCTTCTACAGAATCAGTTTGGAGTTAGCCAACTAGCAGCAGCGACGCGTCTTCGTTTTCTATGGCAGCAATTTTTTCGGCTTTGAAGGTCCATTTATGGTAGAAATGGAATGGAGTGGGTTCAAGAGCGTCAAAATCTGTGGCTAGACAGAACAATAGTAAAAACACCTGTTAGTAAACAAAACAGTAAAAATGCTTGAAGACATCACATCAACAATAACAGACGGAGGAATTTGATTAAATTTTTCTGAATATTTTTTTGGTGTAAAGATAGTCCTCTGTTAAACGAGCGAATTAGTTTTTTTTGTTAGTGTCGGTTTGTTTGTTCACCCCTAACAAAAAAAATAATAACAATAATAAATAAATTTAATTTACCTGATCACTTTTTATAGTAGGTTAACTTTTAAAAAGTGCTGCACTCCTTACTTTATCTGGAGTGCACTAGCTTTTGCCTAATTTATTATATATGAATTTAAAATAATGTTTGATAAAAAAAATAGTTAAAAACAGATAGAATTTATTTTATTTAATATTTATTAATTGTTATAATAATTAATAAATACTAAATAAAATAAATTTTGACCCTTTTTTTTTATAGCATCACTAATGTATTCATATCGTGAATTAAAAGTGTCACCATTGTAAGGGCCATGTACCTTTATTCCTTCATAGAAGTAGTATAATCAAGATAGGATGAAAGGCACAATGTTGAGTATTGATTTATTCTGCCACCAGACCTGTAGCATATTTTGGTCAAGCATGTAATATGGACAGATAATGCCTCTAAACAATTGATTAAGGAAAAAAAAAAGCAGTTGATTAAGCAACTGCATAAATCTAAATGTTGTTCAGGTAGAAGCAACCATATATTATTATAGCGAAGCATTATTTACTTATTTCAGTTGTCATGAAAATTGATCGTGAAAATTGTATGATTAAACTCATTTTATTCGTTTTGTGCATCGTACCGGTTTATTCACTAGCATAACTAGATGATCTAGCTTGCATTATAAGTAGATCAAAATAATTTATAATATTAATTCAACAATAAGAGTAAATTAAAATTAGTCAATAAATTATAATTTAAATGATATAAATTTTTTATACTCATTTAAAAAATTGTGTTTCCAAT
>NC_029774.3:42787878-42800860 GCF_000817695.3 Arachis duranensis
AATCAACTAGAGAGTAAAGAACTTTAGTGAGAACCAAAAAACGCACACACACAATTAGCAGGCAGAGGAATGAGGAAGCGCGAATGAAACGAGTCCTGCTGGACTCTGCTTTGGAACAAAGGAACAAAACAGGTGAACAAACGAAAAACAGAGCGTCTCTGTTTCCTTCACACCAATCAATTCATCATATCATAATTCATAAACTATCACACACGCTTCCAACGCGATTCTTCTTCCCAAACCATAATAAAGGCTTCAAAATTCAATTCACATGCAAATTACAAAATTCCTAATTTACCCCCATTCATTCACCAACGATTGTCGTAGATTCCGATGGCGTTGAGAACCGCTGGCAGAAAACTCTCCTTCGATGTTCTCCGCCACCGTGACGGTGACCACCACGCTGCTGTTCCGATCAACAGAGCAGAATCAGACCCGACGCAAACGGCGACGATGCGCAAGAGCCGCAAGCAGAGAAGGAATAAGAAGAAGAAGGACCAGAAGCTTCTAGAATCTTCTTCTGTAACGGGAGCTGATCCGTGTTCCTCCGTTGAGGATTCCAGAGCTCTTAATTCAGATTCCGTTACATCCGATCCGCATTTTCCGCTTCAGAATGGAAGCGCTTGCAACGGATTCGAGCTCGGGGCTCGGAAGTTTTACTCCACCGGTAGCGTAACGTTGGTGGAGGAAGAGGAGAGTGCGGCGAGCGTTTGTACTGGTCCGGCGACCGGGTTTAATTTTGGTGAACTGAGGCAGAGAGCTGTGAACAGTGGTAGCTCTGAGGATTTGGCGAATTCAGCTGCTGTGGCGGTTGACGGCGGAGGGAACGATGATGGCGGTGCGAAGGCGAGTCCGATTGAGAATCCAAAGCTGACGAAGGAGAATGATGGGAACGGTGGTGTTGCGAAGTTGGAGACTGTGGAATCGTTGGATTGGAGGCGTGTCATGGCAGAAGATCCGAATTGTGAGTGAGATTGTTGCTTGATCTTCTGCATGCATTGTCGCATCTGTTATATTTCATGATATGGATTGAATTTTCAATTGGAAGGAAATGAGGACGATGAAACTGTATTTTCAATGAAACAGGGTTTAAAAAACTTTTGCATGCATGATTATAATATGAGGTGTTAACCAGATGAAAAATGGAAAATGCTAGATGACAAATTTCATGCAGCTTCAATTATGGTGGAGCTCAAACTGTATCCAAACCAATGTATAATATTACATGTCTGAATCAATTTCATTTGTGATTTTTGTTACAAT
This sequence comes from Arachis duranensis, assembly GCF_000817695.3. Classification (NCBI taxonomy): domain Eukaryota; kingdom Viridiplantae; phylum Streptophyta; class Magnoliopsida; order Fabales; family Fabaceae; genus Arachis; species Arachis duranensis. The sequence continues at coordinate 42,789,142 of NC_029774.3, forward strand.
ACAACTACACTTTGCATTGGCTTCCAAAGGGTATATATAGTTGATCAGTGGAATGGCTAATGCAGTGCAGCCATTTGAGCGTTGACTGATATCTGTGTATGAGAGTGAATTATTTTGACATTCATGAATATTTTTATGCCTGTTCTATTGTTATACTTTAGCTGGTTATTTGTGTATTGAAACTAGTCTGGCAGTTTGTCTGATACTTCTTAATGTGAAGCAATATCTGCTTGCCTTTGCTGAATACTGTCTGTCTTCTCTTTGGCTTAATTAATTGACATGTGGTGATATTTTGTTTTTAAACTTTTTAATTTTGTTATGTCAGATGTATTTTTGGTGGATAAATCTCCTCTAGCATACTTCTTGGAAGAAATGCACAATGGAAATTCTTTACGGAGTACAACAACACTTGGAAATGAAAAAGAACGAGAGAGAGTCTATGACACTATCTTTCGCTTGCCATGGAGATGTGAATTGGTACACTTCCTTTTCTTGATTGAAAATGGGAAGATAATTTGAAATTTGAAATGACTCTAGTTATAGTTTTGTGTTGTCGTTTATGGATATATGTTCCTGGTTTAGCTGCCTATATTACCTTCAAATATTTGGAATAAACTCAGAAGTTTCAGGGAAAAATGAAAAACATTAAACCTTCCCTTACCCTTGCTAACATATAGTAGCATATTCTACTAGTGCATTTTCTGCTGTGGCAACTCAAACACAGAATGTAATTGCAGCTTATTGATGTTGGCTGCTTTGTCTGCTTCGATTCATTTCTTTCATTATTAACTATCATGCCAACAAGAATCATGATGACCATTTGGAAGCTTCTAAAGACAAGGTTTGTCACCTTTACTAAATTTTCTTCCCTCGAAATAAAATGTTAGTTGGGGCATGCGTGTGGGATTTTAAGTTATAGAAAATTCAAAATTCTGCAGCATTTATTTCTTCAATTTGAGTTAGTGATTTAGGCAGTGTCCATCTGTTGCAATCATCTTTTTTTGGATAGAGTCAATCTATTACAATCTTACTAATGCCTTATAAATATCTGTAGATCTTTGAATGATGAGTACGAAATGAATGTGTGAACCATGCATCCTAGATTAAGCAGTTGGTCCAAATCCAGTTAGACATTGGATATGGTATTGGCCCTGAATTTTTTAACTTTATCTAGACTGTATTAGTCGCTGTCTCTTTCAGCTGAATATAAAACCAATCTCTGTTACTACAAAATCAACTTGTTCTTGTACTTTGATTAGTATCCTCTTGTTCATCCCAATTCTTGTGTTCAGTTTTAAAACTTGTTGTAGTCCATCAATTTTAGTATTATAATTTGACCTTATCATGCTTGTGGCAGGCAGTTCAAGAGGTTGTCTGCTATGGAATTATCAGATTTTGGCTGCTTTCTTATTATGAGTTGTGGAGTCATTCTTCTGCAGCAGACAGGTCTTCTGATTCTCTGCTCCTATGATCATATGTTATATCATTAATTTTTGTGTTGATCAGCTATAATGCTATATACTGAATTTGTTTTATTCATCCTTAAAATCATGCTGCCTCAGATATCAGCTTAATATATCATATGATCCGTGGTCAAGGAACAATCAAATTATATGTGGTCTACAATGTTTTAGAGGTGAGCATTTTCGTAATACATAAATCTCAGTTATAGGGAATAAGTAGTTCTCCATATGTCGATCCGTATTGTCAATTTTCAATCATCTTGGCTTGACAATGGAAGGGAACTAATTCAAGTCAGAAATCAGTGTCAATATGCTATGCTATCTCCATGTTTTTATTTTTCATAGACACAAATTTGAGTGGCAGTATCCCTGCTCTTCCAAAGAAGTACATACACCATTGTTTTGTAGCAAACCTGAATTAGTGACAATTGGCAGGAAACTCAGAATTTGTATGCAAGAAGGGATGTGGAAAAATAATAGTGTTGCCTCAACTTAGGTCCAATTTGGGCTATGCCAATTGAAAATGTAACTGAAAAGAGCAGGATGTATGTTCTATGATGGAATACACAAGTAATAGTTATAACATGGATTGGTGGCCTTTGGTCATTTAACCATCCAGTCAAAAGCTACTGAAATTATAATCAAATCTGCTACTGCTTTTTCTTTATGTTGATTGATTAAATGCTGTAAATCAATGTGATTCACTCTGAAACTTATACTGGAAGTTTGTGACTGATCTTGCAGATTTTTGATAAATTATGTCAAAGTTTTAATGGGGATGTACTGCAAACATTCTTTCATTCAGCTGAAGGACTTGCAAGTTGTCCACCAGAAAGTACGAGATTCTGGATATGGAGATTTATTGCCGATGAATCTTTAGCTATTGCTGCTTCAAATATCCTTCCTCTTTGGACAATCACAGATGTTTTGTTAACTATCTTATTCTTTGTAAGCAAAAGTAAGAAACAGAGGTTGTTGGTTCCTTGACTAGTCTTACTTGTTCATTCTTTTATCTTATTAGCTCAGGCAATCACTCTATCAACCTGTATAGTTGCTCACAACAATGCATTGTTCGCTTTGCTGGTGTCAAATAATTTTGCTGAGATAAAAAGCAATGTGTTTAAGCGATACAGCAGGGACAATGTACACAGTTTGGTTTACTTTGGTAAGTTATTGTGCCTACTAGAGTTTCTTTTCCTTTGATTTCTGCTTATTTGGTATATTGATGATTAGTTCCTATGCTACATAGAAATTATGCAAACCGTTTTACAATATGATGAATAAAACTCACTTTTTAAGCAAAATGAAAGTTAGTTCTGGTGTTGAAGTCCATGATTAGTGCATCCCTTTGATTTAAATTCTAATTTTGTTAGGACTTAATGGGTTGCATTGGTCAAACACTAATAAATATTTTATGTATGGGTTTTGATCTTTTAATGAAATATGATATGAATATGATAAGGGTATTATGGGGAATTAGGAGGTAATTAGTTAGTGAGTGAGAATTGTGGGAATATGAGTATAAATAAGGGACTATCAATATTTTAACAATAGAAATCTAGAAATGGTGTATGGTGTATTGTGTTGATTGTCAGAATCTGAAATTCCTTATCCTTCCAGTCCTAGGAGATAGACTCCACAATAAACCAGGTTCACTCAATTCTATTTTTCACTTGTGTATTACAATAGTGATAGTCCCTTATTTATACCCATAGTCCAATAACTCCCACTCACTAAATAACTACCTCCTAATTCCCCATAATACCCTTATGACATTTGTAGCAAAATAATTTTTGCAAGAATGGCAATAACATGAACTTATTGTGTATAGTAAATTAGTAATAGACTGAAATCATTTCAAATATTAACTGTTTATATTTGACTAGGATTTGTTCTGGATTTGACATTCATACTACGACCATTTTTTCTCTTTAGATTTTATATTTATTTTTCTGATCTTCTCTTTTCCCTTTTACTTGTGGTGATGAGCAGATTCTATAGAGAGATTCCATATTTCAGCATTTATCTTATTTGTTTTGGCTCAAAATATTCTGGAGGCAGAGGGTCCTTGGTTTGAGAGTTTTCTTAGTGTAAGCTTTCAAAGTATTTTAGCTCATGATATTTATTAAGTTCGTCATATGGGAATCAGTTTTCTTTCTTGACCGAGACTTGCTCCTAACACATTTTGGATGGTGCAGAATGTTCTATTGGTTTATGTATGCGAAATGATAATTGATATCATCAAGCATTCATTCATTGCTAAATTCAATGACATCAAACCCATTACATACTCTGAGTTCCTTGAAGACCTCTGTAAACAGGTATTTTCATCTGATTTTATGTGCATATCATCCATGCACTATTAGTGGTTGTTTATTCTGATTAAAAAGGCATTAAACAGCTGGCTGTGCATGGTTAATTTGCATATGTTTCAAATCCCTCACGGGGTGGAGAATTTGAGTGGCTTTATGAGCAATAATACATTGAAAGTACCACAGCCTTCCATAATTCAATTTCCAAATTCCTTTTGTGATTATCTGTTGTAAACTTGTAATATGTTTTCCTTTACTGCGATATTGAATCCAATATGGTTTTATATGCCTTTTGTATTCCTTTCTAGCAATATGGTTCAATCTCTCTAAATAACCTGGTCATTTTTCTTCTCACTTGATTTTGTCCCTTTGATTTCTTTTATTATTGTTTCTTTGATTTATAGTTTAATTCCAGTGAGTTCAGTTTATAAGTGAACACTTTTACCATATTTCACCAAAAGTAATAAAAGAAAAAGAGAATGAGAATACTTTTACCATATGGAAGGGTTTTTTTTTTTAAATATAAATAGGCATTTGCACATGGTGTTTCCTGTTGGAAAGCAAGAATATGCTATTTAGTTGACACTTGAGAAAGCCAACTATTACTGCATAAAGAATGATGTATAATTCTGTAACTTTAAGTTGGTTTATACCTTTTTTGATAATTATATTGCTTTAGCTGACTCTATGATGGAAATTTACCTAAGAATACAAGCCTGACACTGGACTCTTTTTCGTATCTGTAGACTTTAAATATGCAAACTGAGGGTGTGAAGAAAAACCTTACTTTTGTCCCCCTTGCTCCAGCATCTGTGGTAATCATATAAATGTTTCAAATGCTGCATTTCCTATATGCTAATTTGCTATTTGTTGCTAATTTAATGTATTGCTTGTTCTCAGGTTATTCGAGTGCTGACTCCAGTTTTTGCCGTAAACATCCCTCCCAATCCCCTTCGCTGGAGGCTTTTCTGGATTCTGCTTTTTACAGCAATGACCTATGTTATGCTTACAAGCCTTAAGGTCCTTGTTGGCTTGGGCCTACAGAAACACGCCACTTGGTATGTTAACCGGAGGAGGAAGCACCATCTTCATGCAGATTAGGTTAAAAGGGAAAAAGTTTCTGTCTCAAGTCAAGGTGCTTTGCCATGAAGGCCTCCATGCATGTGCCGGCAGATCATCAACAAGATGACCACAGGCAGATGATTTGAGCAGTCGATTCTCAAATCATCATTGATAACTAGCACATACCGGAGAAAATTCTTTTTCAATCTCTTGGTTTTTCGAACTTAAGATGAGCCTATAAATGGTTTCACCTTGCAATTTTGATACCAGGATGAGGCATAGTTTGATGAATACAGAGTAACGATACAAGGTTGTATAGGCTGCATGAATCCCATCCCTTTAACTTGCAGCAGAGTTTCTAACTTTCTATAGTTCTATACCCCTCCAATTCATACATTGCCATATTGGACCATACCAATTGCCTTAAAAGAAAAGTTAGTTTCACACCCCTTATTTTGGCCTCTTTCCATATGCCATCTATACACAGAAGCAACATACATGCAGTGCTATTTGTTCTTATAAAATGTAAAAATTTCTACTTTCATTATGCTTATTATAGGCGCAATCAAAATCCCCAGGTGGGTTCATAACAGGTGGGTTCATAACAAGCCTTGAATTTTTGTGCTTCGTGCATCTAGTGTGGTTGTGATAGTAATGTTTACCATGGAAGTTGGGCTTGAAGAAGATGCATTTAACTGATAGTGATCATGGTGTCCTTTTAGTTTTTGAAAGTCAAAGTACTGAATTTTATTAAACAAATACATGGACACCGACACAAATACACAAAGAGACATTTACACAAAGATATATAATTTTTTATTGTATTTGGTGATACTGGACAAGACACACCAGTATAAATTAAATATCAATTTTTCCCCTATATTATCACCAATAGAATAAGGATAAGAGTAAATTACTAAGGATAAAAGAGTAAATATTTGTATCTTATTCAATGTGTCGCAGTGTCTTATCTTTTTTGAAGGACACCGAATACATGTATTTTATATACGTTTGTGTGTCATCATGTTCTTCAAAAATTTGTGTCTCAACAAACAAATAGTAAATGTACATCGCTGTGTTTACGTATTAGTGTCTTTTGTCTCATCAAACAAATGCAGCGTAAGATACAAGGAGGCAATAGGATAATCATAGTGGAGAATGTAAGTTTATTACACGTAAGATACAAGGAGGCAATAGGATAATCATAGTGGAGAATGTAAGTTTATTACACGCAAATTTAAAAGTTATCACAAATAAGGGAGAAACCAAGAATCTTAGACATCAAGTAATCCTAAATGGGAGGAATTGGAAATCTTGTCTTTTGAAATCAAGTTGGTTCTTCAGGATCTTCCATAACTCCGGTCCGTTTGAATTTCTCGTACATTAAAAAATGGTAATTTTTTTTCAATTTTATCTAAAATAATATGTAACTTGTCTTCTATGATGTGTCAATTTTTAATTAAATATTATCTTAATCTAATAATTAATTATATTTGCGACTTTGAGTTATTTCAATTTAATTAGAGTTCATTTCTAAAAACCCAAACTTTTTTTAACAAAAATACTATTTGTACATCAAAATCAGCCATTAAAATTAACTAATATATATTTGTGTATAAATACATGTATAATTTAATTCTATTCTACCTTAGTAGCTGATTTTGGTGTAAACAAGTTTAAAAGTATTTAGGGCAAATTAAAGTATAATAATATATAAATAGCTAAGAAAGTGAAAGATTTGGATATTTATTTGAAAGAAAAGGCGAAGGAAGCTGTTGTTAGCACACTCATACGTTGGCCAAGGCTGGAGAAGATAAGAAGAGCGACTTCAGCATCACAAAGCACAGACAGTTCATACGCTTTCTTCAGCAATCCGTTCCGCCTCTTACAGAACGTCACCTGCCGATTCGTCGTGTTATCGAATCATTCACGTTCACGTTTCCTGTTTCTCCTTCTTGGTTTGGATTCTCCATTCTTATTTCTTTTCCCTTTCTTTTCTCTCTTCATTGTTCATTGCACGTTGCTGATGGTTACCGATTCAACAGGTTAGAATAGTGTGACAATAAGAAGTGCTCGTTGCTCATGGTTCCCGGTGTAACCGGTTAGAATAATGTAACAATTATAAGCGCCATTTTCGCGTTTATTGCATCGCATACAGCGTGACAAGGTAATGCTACTTTCTCACCCACCTTTTTCTGTTTTTCCTCTTTTAATTATCTTCTTTGATTTCAATTTCAATCCTCTTTCTTCCCCTTCGTATTCGTTTCATTACTCTTCATCTTCCTTATTCATCAAACCCGCACCTGAATTCGTCTCTATTGACCTTCCTAATTTCGATTCAAAATACTCATGTTATTGTTTAGTGTTACTGCTGAGTGAATGCCATAATATGTTCTTTGGAATTTGATGGATTTTATGTTTTGCATACTGTTAGGATCATGGATTTGAAATATCCAGCTCGCAAGTTGTCTCGTTCCGTTCTCACTGTGAGTGTTCAATTTTCATGATTTATTACAAATTAGAGTAAAAAGACAAGGGGGGAAATGTGTATAATACATGTTTGGAACTGGCAATAATACAGTTACTGATTAAATAAATGATGTAGCTAAAAAATGTCCCGGGGAACTTGTTAAGAAGATAATAATGGAAATTTTTTAGGTTTTTGACTTATTCAATGCACTGAAAGTATCAAAAACTTATCTTTCAATTAAACTTTTACTTTTACGGTGTTTTTAGTTTAGGAAGATCAATGGGTCATGACGATGCCATATTTCATAGAAATCATGCAATATTCCAATCTAAATGCATCATACTATTCCCTCTTTGATTTGTCCTATTATTTTTTAACTGGATTTTTTGTCCAGTTTATTGCTGAACATAATAGCATTTGGCATAAGTTTAAGTGGTTACTTGGTCTAGGCACAGCAACTGAGCGCATGCTTTTCCATTCAAATCGAAAATGGTAAAAAAGTGTATTCATTGTGGGTTTTAAGGCTTTTACAGATGGGCAATGTTGGGCTTCAACTCCTTTGGTACTTCCTACACATACTTCTCAGCATTTGGCATTCCATATTAGCAATCCGTTGTTTCATTGAAAGTTGTTTCATCACTTGTGGAGTATTGGAGAAATACAAGTCTCTTAATATAGCAAAGCTTCGGTACCTTGCCATTGTCATAGAAAGTGAAGATGCTCACCAAACTTCAAAAGTTGTCAAGCTCTTGCAGTGGCTGGATTCTATTGGGGTAAAGAATGTTTGCCTCTATGACATGAATGGTATGAAGCTTGGAGAAGCAGTAATGATAAACATTTTGTGATTCAGGCCATATATAAATAGTTTCCTTGAATTCTGCATTTTAGGAGTGCTGAAGAAGTCTAAAGAAGCCATATTTGGAAAATTGAAGAATGCAAAACCAATAGAGGTACTATATGCATTTTTTGGTTAGTTAGTATGCTTCTTTCATAACATGTTAATGAACTTATGATATTTGCAAAAAACAAGAAATATATCTTATATGTTGCCCATGGTAATCATTATCGAGATTGAAACAATGTGCTGGTGGGAAAGTATGGATTGGATAGATATTCAATGGAAATCACTGTCAATGAGTTCTGATCTAGCATTAACTCAGTGCAGGAAGTTAATGAAGCTGTTACACTCCACGTTCCAGAGCACATGACTTTGGAATTTGTTTCTTACGCAGATGGAAAGGAGGCCATGGTAAAAGCAGCCAATTTTATTTTTGTAGAGAATTTGAAACGACAAAACTTTGGTGGAGAAATTGATGGTCAAGTGATATCAGAACCTCTCCTGAATGAGGCACTGAAAGTTGTTGGTTTGTTTGCTTTCTGAACCTACTAGTCATTTACATAGTTAATTTTCTTGTTCAGGACATATTCAGTTAATAATCATCTGGTTTCACTGTCAGGTTGCAAGGGTCCTGAACCTGACCTTTTACTTGTTTATGGGCCAGTGAGAAGCCACCTTGGTTTTCCTGCATGGAGGATTCGGTATACTGAGATTGTGTAAGCATTCTCTCTTTTGCTTTCCCTCTGTATTGGTGTTGCAGAGCTACTTCTCTTCTCAATTCCATTGCTGGATCATTAAACCCTAAATTTAATCTCCTTCCATTTGTATGTGTTTTGTAAATAGTAAAAGTTTCATTTTTTGTGTGTGTGTATATATATATATATATTGAATAGATTCTGACAGATGTTTATTACAGACATATGGGATCATTGAACTTCTTGAGATATGGCTCCTTAATAAAAGCCATTTACGACTTCACAAAAGTGCACCAGAATTATGGTAAGTATTTTACAATGATTTTTTTTTTTTTTAATTGGATTATGTTTGTATTGTTGTATTAGTTGCTTGAATGCAAGTATATAGCAAATCATATTGATAGACTACTCTCAACAATTATAATATATGGTTCTGTCTTCGGATGCTAGGCATAGTTAGTATCTATTGAAATCAATATTCTATAGGTAACTCAAACATATTATCTTTTGGTTTGTGCTAACAGGTACGTAGTGAAGGAATTTGAGGATAACTGACTTGGCATTTGCAAGCCACATAGGAGTGAATAATAGAAAAATACTTAACTACATATATTTGAGTGGCAGACCTTTCGGTAGATGAGAAATATAATTGCAAATCATAATATAGTTCTAATGTAAGTTTTTTGGGGGAAGGAAAAAAGAAAGAAAAAAGTTATATATATTACTCTCTTTACTCATATGTAGTTTTTGTCTTATAACTTTCGTGTATTTTTATTCAAATTGCACCATAAGAGACTGAGAAAGAGGATGCAGTTGTTGATATACAAACAAAGATGGTCGTATATTTCCAATTTCCACTCTTTCGTTTCTCTCACCAGGTTGTGAGATCTCTCTATAGTTTAAAAGAAAAAGAAAAGTAACGTGTAGTTGTCATTGCAAAGCAATGTTGTGTACTAATAACAGGACAGATTGTATTGTGGAAGGGAAAAGAAAAGAACAGGGTACCTGATAATTACATTTTAGCTCCCTTTCACTTTAAAATCTCATTAGTTAAGCATAAGATATAGAGGTTAAATAAATAACAAAGACTTTTAAGAATTTTTTTAGTTTTAGTTTTATTTAAGAAAATTTTCCAAATGTAAACATGAAACATGATTGATTGTTTTTTCTTTTCTTTTCTTTTCTTTTTTCCCTTGTCTTTCTTTGTTGGTGAAAGTTGTATATTTGAACTGAAGTGGGTAATGAGTTTGCATATACCTTTTTCTTTTCTTATTTGTGAAGAGATATATTGCCGTTTGGTGCCAACAGCAACAAGGTGAATGAATGAATAATGATGATGATTACTTGTTCATTCTATGACCACAATTCCATTTACTACATTATATACAGCATTTCACCATATGAATAAAGCAAGTTTGATGATCATATTCTCTGCATTTCACTACTATACTATTTCAGCTGCATTCCTTTGTTGTCACTTGTAAGCGATTCAATTCTCTTTACTAACTTATTGGTTTGTTGGATTTTTCTCCCGGATTAATGGTCCCCTCCAACCTTATAGAAAATTAATTCTGGACAACACAAGAAAAAATCCAATGCTCAAAACAAAAGAATTTTTTAAAGAAACTGTATCTGTTTTCGTAATTCTAATAGAAGTTTAAGTAGTTCTCATACAAATAAATAATTCAAAATTTGTTTATTTAAATACTATGAAGATAGTTAAAAAATGAGCTAGGATTCTTAGTTACTTTCCAATCTATGATATCATGGAAAGGTGTACTTTGAATTTATACAAATCACTAATTAACTTTTCTTAATCACATCTAGTAGTACGTACACATTTACTTTCTACTGAGCTAGCTTCAGACCAGTTTAACCAGCTACTAATACCTTAGTTTAATTTGGTTACACCAACCTAGCAACCTACATTTAGTTTTACTTTGAAATTTTAAAAGCCAGTTAAATCAGAATAAAAATAACAAAGAAAAGAAGAAGAAGGAGAATATGCCTGAGATATGTGCCATGTGAGTCCATAATAGGATCATTTTATAATTAAGTTATTATTTGAAATGGATAATTATATAATTTTTTAAAATATTAATAATTAAATCCTATTTTCTCTAAATCATTCTTTTCAAAACATAGAAGAAAAAATTGAAAAACTTCTTTTTCTAGACCAGGTACCCTAATTTTCTCTATAATGACTTTTCACTTTTTCCCATTCCTTCATTGTCGTTCACCCCATATTTTGTCGTCGCGCCTCCCAAAATCGTTCACCCCATCAAGTAATTAACTTGAACATATTTTGGCAAAGTGAACCCATAAAATCCTCATTCCTATCCAATTTTCTACTATCTTCTTTGACAATGATATATCATTCTTTATATCAGTTTCATCTAGTAAGATTAAAACTTTAGCATGAATAGTTAGATTCATTTAAAAATTTGAAAGTTCATGGAGTTTATAATTTGATAAAAATATCTTTAAAAAATAAAAAAGAAATAAAATAAAATGATATCCAAAGCATTCAACTATTATCACGGTAGGTAGTGAGTGGTTACATTGAAGAGTGCTAATGTGCAGAAGTGGTTTTTTTAGAAAGATTGATTTGGAAAAAAAATTGGTTATTAATATTTAAGAAATTAGATAATTACCTATTTGAAATAATAATTTAATTACAAAATAATTCTACCATAGTTAAGATATTAATTCTAATTAAATTAAAATAACTCAAATTATAAATATAATTAATTATTAGATTAAAATAATATCCAATTAAAAATTAATATATCAAAATGAATAAATTACATGTTAGTTTAGAAAGCATCCATATCATTAAAATATCCTTGTTTTTGGAGGAATATCATACCCTTGGATCT
>NC_029774.3:42801994-42804490 GCF_000817695.3 Arachis duranensis
ATAAAATAATTGTTACGAAATTAATTCTAATTTTTTTTAAAAAATTAATCATAAAAAATATATTTAATGTAAATAATAAATTTTAAAAAAATTATTACTTTTTTAAGTCTTTTCATGAATGTCAAACTGCCACATGTCATATTATTACAGGTCCATCACTCTAAGCCACCATAGCCGTGACTTTTCCCAAGCCATCACAAAGGACACCTATATATTAAGGTATATTCTAATTAAAGCAAGGAAGAAAAGCATAGGCATAAATCCATGAAAGGAACACTAAGATACTTAGCTGGAATTGCAGGGCCAAGTGGTTTTGGTTCAAATTCAACTGCTGAACAAGTCACTCATCAACACCATTCTTCTTCTTCTTCTTCTTCCAATCTAACCGCTATTATAACTGGTAAGTCTTACATATTCATCCTTAATTAGTTACAATATTTATATTATAGAGTTTAACTAGGGAGTAGTCATTTTTTTTCCAGTTAATATCAATTAAATTTTTTTATTTTAAATTTTAGACTCTAACCTTTAAATCTTAGCCTTGTATGTAAAGTGATAATATTATTAGGAGTTTGTTAATTAGCTTTATTAGTATATGTATAGTATATGTTAGTATATGTAGTTTGTTAATTACCACTTTTAATTGTGATCACCATTAGTTAGTATAAATCCTCTTATATAATAGTGTATGTAGATTTAGAAATGTTCAATTCTAACTTATAATCTTGTTATCTTATATTACATTATTTCATTATATCGTTCTTTCTCAAAGAATAGTTGAACTTGAATATTTATTTATGTGTATGAAGGTTTTTTAATGAAGAATTATATTGGCCAAATTAAATTTAATGTTAATTCACCACCTAATTGATTGATGGATTTCTTTACAAGAAATTTCTATGTATGGTTGGATTATTTTTTGGGCATTGATAAAGTTGAAGACAATAGTATTGCACGTGAGGGGTACCACTTAAGGTGGTCGTTTCTTTTTGGTCGCAACAAGATATGATTTTGTCTCTTTTGTGTTCTTCATCTTCTAAATTTAATTTCATTTGTTCACACTACACCTACTAGATCTCCCTATCTATGTTATTTAAATTTAATTTTATTTTAATCCAATTTTAGATATACAAGTAACACAACTCTAGCTAAGAACAAAATAATAATAATGTGTGAGGAATTTCCCCCTAGTATTTTATTTTTCTTAATTCCCATAATGAATAAGATCAATAAGTTAAAAGGGTCACTTCGATAAATGTAACACCCTACCACGCTAAGCTTTACGCTTAAGCCGTAAAGCAAAGGTGGTGTGGTATTACGACCTCTAAAATAAAATAAGTACATATAATAGCAGAAGAATTATAATATGCTAGGAGCCGTGAAGAAAAGAGGAAACAAAATCGCAAAATAAAAGCGCAACACTCAAGGAACGGGTTAACCTGCGCGTTAAGGAAACCATAACTATTAAACATATGATAACAGAAGTAGGAATAGAGTACCAAAGATACAAAACAACAAGCTCCTAACTCAGCCTGCGAAGTCAAGACTGGCCGGAGAATATTTACGTATATATATATACATATCCAGAACCCAAAAGTACATATACACAATCCTGCCTCTCCATAAACCTCTAAGAGGATCAGAAGAATAAGTTATGTGGAGAGGGAGAAAGCTAAGTACATATATATACATCACTATACACATATATAGCCAAGTATGGAATGAGAACCGGAGGTTCTCAGTATAGTAAAGGTGCCACACACATAATATATAAGGTCCTGGGAATGCCAGAGGCAATCCTAGAACGCCGACACTCAGATTATAGAGCTTAAAGTATTAAATAGAAGCCATAAAAGGTGGTTTTCTAAGGATATTTAAACCTAACTTAAATTAACCTTAAATCTAAAACCCATTCTGTCATTCCTCCTTACCTCCAACTCCATCATGCACTTTCACAGACAAGTAAACAAACAAAGGCAAGCACAAGAAGGTTACAAGTACTGCAGATAACAAATATACATTTAACATGGCAAGTACATTTAGGCACACCCAGTTAATACACAAGCAAGTAATTCAAGTAATATGCATATGATGCATACCTGTCCTATGGCTGATGAGGCTCATCTATCGGTTATCCAGCCAACCCGACAAGTCTGAATTGTCCTTAGACTGTCCCCCAACGTGCATCTCCATGAGTCTATGCATAGCTTTATCTCAAATAATCAATATTTCTCAATGGAGGTAACATTCCCGAAAATTTATATAGTGCCCGGTCACACTTACGTCATAAGGTCAACAGAGTATCGAGTTTTCTACCTGGTACACGTGGTGGCAAGCCACGGCACTTAATCCAGGGAATCTCATATCTCAGATTATTCAAATTCATAAGCCATATAAATAATTCAATTATAATTCATCAACATCAACATCATTCTCAATCGCATTTCATTCATCATCATACATCAATCATATTCAATCCTTATCCTTCATTATCAC
>NC_029774.3:42804740-42814395 GCF_000817695.3 Arachis duranensis
TTATCCTATGGTCGTCTAGCCTAAGTTTTCACAGAACATTATATATTAAATGCAAGAAACCTAAACCATACCTTAGCCGATTCCCAAGTGTTATTCCAAGAAAATTTTCCTAAAAGAACACAGCCCTCAAAACCTCAACTAATCCGCTTCCTCCAAGTTCCAATATTCACAATTTCAAGCTCCAATTATTTATTCACAACCTAATACACATTCATAACATATATATATCCAATTTAATACTCAAAGCTCAAATTCAAAGAAAATAAAATAGAATTATCGTATCCTCACCTTACCCAAGCTTCACATAAGCAAGAGTGAACGTTTCTCTCAAGCTAATTGGATCCTAAAACATCAGAAATCAAAGAAATTCAATATTCCCACTTAAAATTCGAAAATTGGGGGAAGATGAAGCTGAGAGTGATTAAACAAGTTACCAGTAAAATTGTTCCGGTAGAAATGTAGAGCTCGACGCAGTGGACGCGTGGCCGCAAACGGTGCGGCGATCGGAGCTCGGACGGAGAAGTTACGGCGTACGGAAGTTTGCCGTAAAGGTTCGGCGCTACTTCTCTTCCCTGGGTGCTTCACGCTGCTATCGGGTGAAATGTGGGAGAGAAGAGCTGTTGGGCTCATTTAATGTGATGGCCCGGTTGGACCGATGGCCCGGTTTGGGCCCGGTTCAACCGGTTCGGTCCGTTCGGTCCAATCTTGGACCATTTTCTTCGAAATTAGTGTCAAAATTCTCGTTTTGATGAGCTCTACCCTAATTTAATATAATATTCACATTTCTAATCCTCCTTATTAAAAATTAATTTATTGACTAATTATCTACTAATTTAACCGGGGTTTACAATAAAGACGTCTAAAACATCTTTTTTTTTTTAAATATGTTTTTTTTTTATAATTAAAATTTAACATATATAATCGATTAAATAATCATATTATTTTTTGTCAAAATTAGGTCAGGCAAATTAATTTGACTGAAAAATTGTGAATCAAATTTTGAAACGGTCTAAATTAATATTATTTTTTATAAAAAATGACTACAATATCCCTATTATAAAAAATGGCTAAAATACTCTTATTATATTTATATTGGTTTAAAATTAAATTTATTAATTTTTTGACTAAATTGATTTGTTTGATCTAATTTTAATAAAAATAACATAGTTTAATTAATTATATATGTTAAATTTTAACTTTTAAAAAATAACTTTTAAAAAGGACATTTTTAACATCTTTATCTAAGTAGCTCCCATAACTTAATATATAATAAATGAGATTTTATTACTTGTTAAATAGGTATATTGATTATGTTTTAAAATCGAATTATTAAAGGGGCAAGTTCTGGAATTGGAGCTGAAACAGCAAGAGTGTTAGCAAAAAGAGGAGTGAAAGTTGTGATTGCGGCAAGGGATATAAAGAAGGCTAAACAAGTCAAAGAGAAGATACAAAAAGAGATTCCAAATGCTAAGGTGGTTATTTTGGAAATTAATCTTAGCTCCTTTGCTTCTATACACTCATTTTGCTCCCACTTTATAGCTTTGGACCTTCCTCTTAATATTCTCATGTAAGTCTTTAATTTAATTTAGAGTTTAATTTAATTTAGAGTAAAGTGATAAATAAAGTTTCTGAGAATTTATATTTCGAATATATTAGTCTTTTAAAAAAAATACTAATAAAGTCTTTTAGAATAATAGAGTGGATACACTATCTTAAAATAAAAAAGAAGGTTTAATTACTCTACAAGTTCTTATAATTTTATCGAATTTTCAATTAGGTCTTTATACTTTTTTTTATATAATTAGGTCTTTGGACGTTACTTTTTTTTTTCAATTTAATCCCTGTTAATATTAAACGTCAAAAAAATATTAGTGATTTGTGAAATTACTTGTATATCTTTAAGGACCCAATTGAAAAGAAAAAAGTACAGGGTCCTAATTGAAAATTTAGTAAAACTATAAATATTCAATGAAAGATATTCCTATAATCTCTATAATCACAATAATTAAAGTAAAAAGTCTTAATTTAAACTAATTTGTATACATTTGTTATATAATTTGAAAGAAAATGGAGATGAAATAATCATTGTTATAATGAATTAATTTAGCAGAAATAATGCTGGAGTATTCTCTCAAAATCTTGAATTCTCTCAAGAGAAGATTGAAATGACATTTGCCACAAATTACATAGGTACCTTTATTTATTTATTTATTTATTTAGTTAACCCGTTCCCTTTTTCAAAAATCACTCTTAAATCTATGTAAACATTTGTCTGGTAATATTTTTCATCATATGTAGCTTTAATTTAATAGTTCTTAATTGGCTTTAAATATGTATTTTTCATACTTTTAGTAGTAATTAATTAATTATATTTAATTATGTTACTAAAATTGAAGATCTATTTTGTTTAATTTTCAGGACATTTTTTGTTGACCGAAATTCTATTAGAGAAAATGATAGAAACAGCAGAGATGAGTGGCATTGAAGGAAGAATCATAAACGTTTCTTCTGTGATTCATAGCTGGGTGAAGAATAGAGATGCCTTTCATTTCAATGACATAATCAAAGGAACAAAGTACATACAAAAACCAGTTAATTAATTATTAATTAAATTAATTCTCTCCAAAAACTATAATAAAATAAAAATTTAATTAAGTTTAATTTTTATACTTATCATTCAATTTTTTTTTTTGGTTATACAAATGCAGCTATAATGGCACAAGGGCATATGCTCGGTCAAAATTGGCCAATATTCTACATGCAAAGGAAATAGCTAGGCAGCTCAAGGTTAATTATTTAGAATGCAAAATAGCCCAAAACTTTATTATATAAAATAATGCTCTGATATTATATATGTATAATTATATACGTTAGTTTTTATAATTTTACTAAATTTTTAATTAAATTTTTATATTATTTTTTTAATTATGTTTTTACAATACTTTTAACTCTATAATTAAGTCTTTTTAAGTATAAAAATATTAGAATTAACTGAGTATTTTTCTGCAAATTAAAAGTATCTACAATTAAGAACTTAACGAGATTTTTAATCACATATTTTTTTAGAAAAAGATTCTGTTAATTTTAATGTTTTTGACATGAAAATGATCTAATTATAAAATTAAAAGTAATATAGAGATCTAATTGAAAAAAAAATATAGTGTCTAATTAAAAATTTGATAAAATTATAGGAATCAATAGAGTAATTAAACCGATAATATAATAATTAATTATACTACGTGTATATCAAAAATCAACTATCAAATTAATCCGTCGTATAGAATATATGTTAAAATATAAAATATAAATTAAAAGTGTATATTTATACATAAAGACATAATAACTGATTTAGTAGTTAATTTTTTATATATACCTATATTTTTTAACAATAAAAATTTAAGGGAAATTGTAATATACTTTCAGGCAAGGAATGCAAGAGTAACTATTAATGCAGTGCATCCAGGTATAGTTAAGACAGGAATTATTAGAGGTCATCAAGGCTTATTAATGGGTGAGTCCAAAGTCTCATTAGATTAATAGTTAATTAACTTTCTTTTATTAGTTAAAGGCTGGAATAATTACTAATTAAGAGTATGTTCAACTTTCATATGCAGATTCAATATTTTTCATTGCATCAAAGTTACTTAAATCGACATCACAGGTTTGTATTTGTAATAAGCAAAACATCTTGTTCTTAACAATTCTTATGTTTAAATAATAAACATGATGTTTATTTTTTATTTTTTTATTTTCATCTTCCATGAAATAGCAAGCACAATAAACAATATAACTATTCTTGAGAAAATATTAAGTGAAAATATAAATGCATTCAATCTCATCATAAGAATATATAGAGCATTATTTCCTAATATATATATTTTATTTTATACTTATTTTGAATGGTTTATGGGCAGGGTGCATCAACTACTTGTTATGTTGCTCTGAGCCAAAAAACAGAAGGTGGAAGTGGAAAATACTTTGCAGATTGCAATGAGAGCAAGTGCTCAAGACTTGCAAATGATGAATTAGAAGCTCAAAAACTATGGAACCAAACCCAAGCCTTGTTACATAATTATTTTTGAATTATTATTATTACACATTAATTAATTATTATTCCTGCACATAGTAATGTATTCTATGTATATTAGACTATTATTCACTTGTGTTAAATAAATAAAGGTCTAAAAAAGATTACCAAAAAAGGCTTTTAATTTGATTAAGCCATTTCCCATGTAGCTCTACTTTAATTTATTGTATATTATCAAATAAGAGAAAATATATAACCAATTTAGGATGATTGAGTAATCAGGTCACTTATCTATTTAAGTAAATATCGATAACTCGATTTTTGTCCCATTTATGATGAGCCAACCTATTAGTTAATAACAAGTCCTTAAATAAAGTTCAGATGTGCAAAAAAAATAAAAAATAATTCTTTTTCTGTCGAATTAAGGGCATAGATAAACCAAAAAAAAAAGAATAAAATAAGAGCATATATACAAAGCTAGAATATCCAATTCTCCATTACATATAAAGTATATGAAACTGAATACTGCTTCGGACTCTAATGAACATGAACATGAACTTGATCTTCAATACACTGAACATCAATTTATCCTATGTGGGAGGAGAAATTATAGTAAATATAAAATCCCATTATATGCTTATGTCTCTATGATACTGATACTCCCCATTCTCCATAAGAAATCCAATACTGAGGATCTATTCTTATTCTCTAATAATGTGATAAGATCATACAAGTCACCTATTTGTTCATATATTCAAGATTATATATATACATACATACATAGATATATCATTTGGTATTTGACTAGGTTATTAATCTTAGCTCCATCTCCTTCAACATTAAACAGAAAAGTTGGCCCTCTCAACAAAACCAAAAACTATATGAAATAGTATATATAGCATTTAACCATATAGATCATCATCTCCTTCAGCTGTAGCAGATGAGAAAGGGTCAGAGGCACCAGCAGCAGAAGTGGTATCAGTAGTCCTATCTGTGAACCGGAACTCCGATCCGAACCCGCGAGACTGTTGCAATGTCTGAGCAAACAGTTGGTATTTTCTGATGTCGGCGTCGCTGACACTCCTCCGAGCAAACTTCATGGACTCCTCAAAGTGTGATGGTTTTATCTCAGCCACTGCATCAGTGTCTTCATTATCTTCTTCCATGGCTTCAGGGTTCTCTATTTTTCTTCTCTCCATCTCAATGTCCTGTTGATTTCATCAACCAATCAAATAAATGATCAATCTTTGGAGCTTCTACCAAGGGCTAAAGAGTAACAAACAAGATATAACTGTCACTGTTTTTTCACCTGCAAAAGATCTCTTCGCTTGCAACATAGTACGTCGCAGATTCATAATTATTCCATAGTATTTAAAAGGGTGGAAACTCATATAGTTGTCTTCGTGTGAAACAGATAATTGAGAACAATTAGATGATAATTTAACAAGTCAAATCATCTAACGATTTTCAACTATCAACTATCAACTTCACATAAAAGGCGTCCCCATCATTTAAAAGATTTGTTTCACTAGATATATGACTTGGACTTCAGAAAACTTATTGACATATCAAAGATCAGCTTAGAACTTAGTATTTAAAAAAAGCAGCTAAATTAGTCATACCTTCTCAATATCTTCTCTAATGGCATACTTGCAAGCTCTTTGACAAATCTCAGTAATGTCTGCACCACTAAATCCATGAGTATAACGAGCAAGAGCCGAAAGATCGACGTCCTTCGAGATTGGTGACTTCCTCAAGCACGCCTTGAAGATCTGGAGACGTGAACTGTCATCCGGTAAAGGAATGTATATCAATTGGTCAAGACGTCCTGGCCGAAGCAATGCAGGGTCTATAATGTCAGGTCTGTTTGTTGCTCCAATGATGAACACTGTTTTCTTAACAGACATTCCATCCATCTCTGTTAGTAGTTGGTTCAACACTCTATCAGCACCGCCGGAATCCCCACTTGAACTTCCTCGCTGCAGATCCGAAATGTCAAAGCCTTAGAAAAATAATTAGCGGCAATTTGTGTTTAATTTAAGAGTATATTCCCAATCTCGTTCCACCAAAACCGGTAATCCCTCAGTATTCGAAAGTAACAAATTCGTTCCTTTCCTTAGTAGACAAGTTTGTTCCTACCATTAAAAAAGGATATTAATCCTTGTCCATACATGTACTAGAGGACGCATACATCACAATCTTTTGAATGGAAAGGGACGAATTTGTCATTCTTGAATCACACGGGACAATGTAATCCTCTGGTGTTTTTGGTCAGGTGTGAGACTGTGGGTTTACCCTCAATTTGATATATCAATTGATGTGTAGAATCTTTAGAACCTGGGTTGCAATAGAGTCGAGTTCATCAAAGAAAAGCACACACGGTGCAGACTGCCGGGCCTTGTCGAATATCTCGCGAACGTTTGCCTCACTTTCACCGAACCACATAGTAAGCAACTCAGGTCCCTTGACACTTATGAAGTTGGCCTGGCATTCATTTGCAATAGATTTTGCAAGCAGAGTTTTGCCGCAGCCCGGAGGGCCATAGAAAAGAACACCTTTGGAAGGCGACATGCCGAATTTCTCAAACTTCTCTGGATGTTCCACCGGGTATTGAACCGTCTACAAGCAGTAAAAGAAATCTCTTATATCAATAAATTGTTGAAAAAATACCTAATATACAACACATTTAAGATTTAGAATATGAAATCAAGTTTCAACTTTCAAGTTTTTGCACCTCTTGAAGCTCCCTTTTAACATTCTCTAGACCTCCAATGTCATCCCAGGAAACATTTGGAACCTCCACAACCTACCACATAACAACAATTCATGTCATGGTTCATGTAAACAATTGCCATTAAAGGTTAACATAATAATAACAACATTTTCATTCAAATTTGCAACTGAAATAATCACAGAATTTCATCAATACAAGGAATTGCAAGGAATAAAACATTAATATGCTAAATGTATTGAAGTTATTTGCAAGAGTAGTGTTCTTCCTTTTCCAAAGTTTATGCAACCAAGAAAGATAAATCATGCTTAGAAGTTAGAGTCATTCCTGTTAAGAATTCGGCGGGGGGAACTCACTGTTTCACGCAATGCAGACGGGTTCGAAGAAGTCAAAGCAGTTTGGAAGTGCTCATTCGTGACAGCCATGGAATTCAGAATCTCAGCATCTATTGATTCATCTTCCAAGTCAATCACATCCATCTTCTCTCTTATACACTGCAGCGCAGCCTCTGTGCATAGAGCAGCAAGATCTGCTCCTACATAACCATGAGTGTCCCTTGCAACTCTTTCAAGATCAACCTGAAAAAACAAAGCAAAATAATTTAGAATTGTGAAGCATAACATATACCAGAGAAATTCTTGCATGCTCTGGATCATATTTAATGCATGATCTAGAAACAAACACAACCACTAATTTTTAATTGTAATGTTTGAAAGTCATATGGGAAAATAAAGAATTATTGGTTGTGAATCTCACATTATCAGAAAGCTTCATGTTCTTAGTATGAATTCTAAGAACCTCCAACCTTCCAACTTCATCTGGTACACCGATATCAATTTCGCGATCAAACCTTCCAAACCTTCTCAAAGCAGGATCAATACTGTTGGGCCTATTTGTTGCTCCGATCACAATAACATGCGAACGGGTCTTGAGGCCATCCATTAGAGTCAAAAGTTGCGATACTATACGCCTCTCTACCTCACCATGTGTCTTTTCTCTTTTTGGGGCAATTGAATCCAATTCATCAATGAAAATGATAGAAGGGGAATTCTTTTCGGCTTCTTCAAATGCCTTCCTCAGATTGCTTTCACTTTCACCAGCCAGCTTCGACATGATTTCCGGTCCATTGATCAAAAAGAAGAACGCACCGGTCTCATTAGCAACTGCTTTTGCAATCAGAGTCTTCCCGGAACCTGGTGGTCCATAAAGCAAGATTCCTTTCGGGGGCTTAACACCGATCGATTTGAAGAGTTGCGGATGCCTGAGCGGAAGTTCTACGAGCTCACGAATTTGAGCCATTTGCTTCCTAACACCCCCAACATCATCATAGCCAACTTCATTTAGTCTCTCTTCATCCTCGCGTTTAATCGGCTCTCCCTCGCAGAAGATTTCAGTATCCGGTGCCACGACACAATATTCACCAGGATCAGTTTCTATCACCTTGAATTCAACACTTCGCATTCCACCTCTAACAAGAAACAAGTCCCCTTTCCTCACAGGTCGGTACGACTCCATAAAATATGCTACGGAGTACAGAAACACAATATAAGTCAATTCATTCGAAATTCATTATAAGTGAAAAAAATTTTGCATCCACACAAATCTAACCTATCTTGTAGTACAAACCCTAACACACATGTTTCTAAGTTCCCCCAATTTCATGAAATCGACGGTTTCAATCATTGGACTTACGCTTTAGATATGCATCAAACAAGTTGCCGGTGACACCCTCGATAGTATCATCGATGGGAAGGATGTGAACTCGCTTCCCATACTTCACATCAGAACATTGATGAACAGAGACAACATCTCCAAGCCTAACCCTAAGATTAGACCTTACAACTTTGTTCATCCGAATTCTCGGCTCTTCGCACTGATCATCAGCAAGAACAATGCAAACAGTGTCCTTTCTCTTCTTCCCCTAAATATATTTCATCAAAACACATTCTTAGCATCTAACTTCCTTCCATTACCATAACCTAAAAATGCTAGGTTCCTACGTACCTTAACCAGAACAGTATCCCCTCGGAAAAAATTGAGCTTTTCCATGGTATCAGGATGCAAAGTAACAACAGAATTATCATCATTGATTGATTCATCCACAACAAGCCGATTCGGAGACTTCTTTCGTTCTAATATCGCAGTTGAATAATCCTTCTTTTCACTTTTCCTGCACCAAACAACTACAAATCTGAACAATAGTTTACAAGTTCAAGTTCCTCACTTCAAATCATAACTGTAACATCTATATATTATGCATGTCAATTTTCCTCTTTATTATCTTAATTTCTAGTATCCTATTATCAACGCCACAATATTTCAGAGCTAGATCAAAGAATTATTGCTATCAGAAGTTCATTTTGCTATTCTATAAAATAAAGCTAGCAATAGAAACATAACTAAACCTGATTATCACATTGAATTAATAAGAACAGTAGTATAGAAAGAGAGAGAGAGATAAACTCACTGATCAGAAGAAGAGGATTGACCTTTAGCCATGAGGTTTATGAGAGATTATTCTTGGAATTTCAAAATCATACTCCAAGCTTACACTGTTTAGCAGCTTAGCTATATGCATATTTTTTTTTGCTGCCCGTTAATATTTGGTGGCACTCTATTTACATTAAGTTGATACTTGAGAGTTTAGATAATTTAAATATTTATTTAATTAATTTAACTAAATTTTTATTTAATAATTCTCAAATATCAATTTCATATAAAGTTGATTTTATATCAATTTTCATCTAATAGTTAATTCATAATTAATACATAATCTTCTTATCAGAGAGTTTGATAAACAATTATTTAAGTAAAGTTGACAGAGGAATATTATATAACCAGTAAATGGCCAAATTTCTCTCCAGAAAATTCACTCATTCTTCTTCGATCAGTGTTGA
>NC_029774.3:42814734-42835508 GCF_000817695.3 Arachis duranensis
TATTAGTCACTTAATATTTTATTTTAGATATTTTTTAAAATTATTTAATATAATACATGTTAATATTTTAATAATTATATTTATATAAAAATATTTATGTGAGTAATCTTATTTTGTTAACTCAAATTTCATATTAGACAATATAAATTAAATTTAAGTCACACTACACACAATTTTGTTGAGTGGCAAGTGTCCCATTAGAATAATTGAGAGCATGCACACGTAGAAAGAGAAGCTTTATTCATATTCCTATTGTTTATGCTTCGTCAAAAATAGTTGATAGTTGATTTTTAGCAGTATTTTATTCCCTGTCAAAGCTAAACAGAAATATATGGATGCAAATTGCAAAATTTTTAGTAATGGTTAACAATGGATTTCGAGATCCTTTGTGATTTAAGACCAAGAGAATTATACTAAGAGAAATCAGCTACTAAGAATAAAGGTTAGGGTAGTTAGAAGCTCAATCATATGATATATAAACTGAAATTATGAAGCTGTATTAGTTTAGTTTGTGTTGCTGGATTTGTGCTTGATTATGTTATGGCGAATGTTTAATTGATCTTCTGAATATGTGATTTTATCTATATATATGCTTTTGTAGTTTTGCCTTTTGTTGTTGTTCATTATTTTTTTATTTATTTGTGTTTGCTTTAAAAATATAATTGAACCTTGAAGATTATTTTACTATCCGTGAAAGATGTCAGAAGTTCTAACTTTTTTGAAGTTCTTTCATTTCTCTATCCAAATCATGTTGATGATGTATCAAAAAGATTGGCTGGCTGCTGGAGCAGATCAGTACATGTTTACTTTGCAAAGCACATACCCTTTATTCTTCTTAACTGAAGTAGGATGTGAACTTTATGTAGATGTGAGAAGAAATTCATTAGAGGAGACTCTAAAATCTTTGCATAGAACATAGATTGCAAGGAATAGTCTTTGAAGTCAAAGAAATTAAATATTTATTTATTTAGAAATCCTGAAGCTGTAAGCTAAGAAAGATCAAGAAGTGTTCTAATAAGCTTTGTCTCTTTATATATGGAAAATTAAGCAATGTTCTTAAGGCAGTTTACATGCAACATCTAATGAAGATTTGATAGTGTCATTGTTGATCTTGTTAAAGAAATAACAGAGTTAGTTCTTGATATAAATGATCAAAGGATGGAGGAAAAATTGCAAGTGAAGAATTAATAATGAAAAAAGGAATTAGTAATAGATTATTTATTATTTATGATCAGAATTCTTTTATTCTTGCAATAAATTTTGGTCTAAATCTTTTTACATTCAAGTCGAAATTAGTTATTGGTGTATTTATAAGTTAGGCTACTTATATTATACGCTTTGAATATAATTTTATTTTTGGCATTAATACAAAATACTTATATAATGATTTTCAATCAGACAATTGATCAAAATCACATTGAATATTCTCTTAGAAGTTTTTGCTTAGATATATTTGCATTGAAAATTGCACTACTGTTTCATGTATTTGAGAAAAATATGTCCAGTTATTCATTATGAATGTTGGCAAGATATAACGCTAATTTATTTTCCTTTCAAAATTTTTTGTTTGGTTATTGTCTATACGATGTTGGTAGGAAAATTGAGATGTTATTTGTGGATACATTAATCCAATGTTAATTTAAAGAAATTGTTGAAACTTAGTACGCAAGACTTCTCTTAGGATCTTATCTTTTTTTAGTAACCCTTGACAATATTAGGTTTTGCATCTTTTTCTTTGTGGCATGATCATCGTACTGGAGGCTCTTAAAATATAGAATTGGTAGAGTGCAGAAGTAACATATTCCTGAATTGTAAAACTTTATTTTGTATTGTGATGTGATAGAAAAATGTGGCTGTTGTTTGGTTTTTTTTCTTAGATTTTGTACAAAACAATTTATTTATTGTCTTTACTTTTGTGTTCTGATGCAAGCTTGAATTTGGATTAGTTTGTGTTAATTTTAGCATGTTTGACACCAAATTTTGAGTTATGTACACCTTGCTTTATATGCAGAGCAAGATGACTGAAAACAGTAATATTGAAGCAGCAGGGATGTCTGCTAACACTCAACCATCTTCTCCACCGTCAGGTGTTCGTAAGAATCGGTCAGTTGTCTGGGATCATTTTGATGTGGAGAATGCTACCGAGAAGAAGGCTAAATGCAAATATTGTGGTAGCTTAATACAATATGGGAATGGAACCAGCTCAATGGGTGGTCATTTGAGAAGATGCAAGCAAAATCCTAATAAGGATTCAAACAAAAGAAGAAAAACAACGACCACACCGACTATAGATGAGCGTGGTGTTTTAAATTCACCCAGTGCTTCTAAATTTGACCAAGAGGAGACTCGAAGGGCACTTGTGGAAATGTTTATTGGGGAAGAGCTACCATTTCGCTTCGTTGAAAGCCCAAAATTCCAAAAATTTGTGCATGCCCTACAAGCAAGATTCAAAGTTCCTTCACGGACTACATTAGCACGTGACATTGGAGCTCTTTATGCTGAAGAGAAGATGAAGTTGCAAGATTTTCTTTCGGCAAATTGTGGTAGAGTATGTCTAACCACTGACACTTGAACTTCAATTCAAAATTTTACTTATATGAGTTTGATAGCACACTTTATTGATTTGGATTGGAAATTACATAAAAAAATACTTAATTTTTGTCAAGTGACAAGTCATTCAGGAGAGGTTATAGGAGCAACAATTGAATCTTGTTTAAATAATTGGAATTTGAATCGGGTCTTTAGTGTGACAGTTGATAATGCCTCGTCTAATGATGTTGCAATTAAATATCTGAAGCAGCGATTGAATTCTTGGAATAGCATTATTTTGAATGGTGAATTTATTCATATGAGGTGTTGTGCACATATTATAAACATAATTGTAAAAAGAGGGGTTGAAAGAGATTGATGAATCGGTCTTGAGGATTCGTAGTGCAGTAAAGTATGTTAGATCTTCTCCATCTAGAGCTAGTAGGTTTCAAAAGTGTGTTGAACTAGAAAAAATCCAATATAAAGGCTTGCCTTGCATGGATGTTGAGACTAGGTGGAACTCTACCTACAAATGTTAGAGGTAGCTTTGAAGCATCGCAAAGCATTTGAGTTGCTTGCTTTGAAAGATAATACCTATAAAGGAGAGATGAATGGAGGAAAAGGGAAAGGTGTTCCTTCTGATTCAGACTGGGAGTATGCTGAGTCCATTGTACCATTTTTGCGAGTGTTCAGTGATGCCACTATACGTGTTTCTGGTACCTTATATGTTACCAGTGATATGTATATGAAGGAAGTATTTGCAATTGGACGATTTATTCGTCATTCTTGTGATTCTGTTGATTTTAGTACTATGTCAATGGCAGAAAGGATGAGGGTTAAGTATGAGAAGTATTGGGGCAATCCTGATTCGGTGAATATGTTGTTATTGATTGCTATCGTACTTAATCCAATGCAAAAGATTGAGTATGTCAATTATTTCTTGCATTACTTCTTTGGAGAAGAAAAAGGAGGCGAATTGAAGTCAAAGTTATCCAAGTGCATAAAGTTACTTTATCAGCAATACCAAAGTTCTGAGGAAGCAAGTGAAGCTGATACGCAAGATGTTCAAGCCAACAACATTAACACCGATCTTCATGGCATGGGCTTTTTTCTGCAAGCAACCGGTCGTAGAACAAATACAAGATCTGAACTTGATAGATATTTACAAGAAGAATGCGAGCCATACTCCCATAAGTTCGATATACTAAACTGGTGGAAGGTCAACTCAACCCGATTTCCAATTCTTGGAAATATGGCTCATGAGGTATTAGCTATACCTGTTTCTACGGTAGCTTCGGAGTCTGCATTTAGTACTGGAGGAAGAGTCCTCGATCCATACCGCAGTTCCTTAACACCTAGAATGGTAGAAGCCTTAGTCTGCACAGGAGATTGGCTTAAGGAAGATCTTTTCTCTGCTTTAGATGATGATGGTGAAGTTCTTCAACAAGTTGATTAAGGTATAAAAATTATTTCATATTTCTTCTCATTTTATTTTATTTTTGTTTTTGTTATCTTTCTATTTTAGAATTTAGGTATTAGTTACCAATTAAAAGTTGTTGAATATAGACTTGATAATTAATTTGATTCCCTTGGCAGATATATTTTCCTCTAATGATGGTGCTTATTCTATGGCGGCATCAATTGATAATCTTGATGATGACTAGGTATGCTTAATATTCTCATTTGGTTTAATACTTTCATTCAAAGATTTGTTTTAAAATGACAAAGGTATATTTTGTTATTTGCAGATATATTTTCCTCAAAGGTTGTGGTTGTTTGATGATTTTGTTGGCAACTTGGCATCTTTTGATACTTTGTGGTTGTTGTTTTAGAGAGATTTTTTAGTGGTATTCTTTTGATGTCTTGAGAATGATTAAATGTTATATAGATTAGCTATTGTCATTAGATTTATAAAGAACCAAATTCTAGTTGTAATGAATCTATATACTTTAAAATGACTTTAGTATTAATTTTACTTTTAAAAAAATTATGGTTTGAAAATTGAATTTCTAAAAACGGGTTTTAAAAGTGAATTTTTTGTTAAAATATCTAGTTTGAAAATTGAATTTTTAAAAACTAGTTTTAAAATTGGATTTTGTTTAAAGAAACTGGTTTTAAAACTGGATTTTCAAAAATTGGTTTTAAAACTAAATTTTTGGTTAAAAAATCTGGTTTTAAAACTGAATTTTTGGTTAAAAAATCTGGTTTTAAAACTGGATTTTATAAAAAAAATCGGATTTTAGATTTGGATTTTTTAAAAAAACCAGATTTTAGATTTGGATTTTAAAAAATGGATTTAAAACCGGTTTTATATGTAAAATTGGATTAAAAACCGGTTTTATACGTAAAACTGGATTTAAAACCGGTTTATAAATAAAACTGGATTTAAATTCTAAAACCGGTTTAAAATCGGTTTTTATTTTTCCAAATCAGTTTAAAATCGGTTTCTCTCTTCAATCCAGTTCTGGTTTGGTTTCATGAACCATAAAACTGGTTCTGAAATGGATCCAGTTTGGATTTATAAAAATTCAAACCATGCCCAGCCCTAACTGTGAGTACCATAAAATATATGGTCACTCCACAAATGACTGTTACGACCTTAGGAATGTGATAAAAAAGCTGGCTAGAGAAGGTCGGCTTGACAGATATCTCATAGAAAGGTCGGATGGTCATGGAAAAAGAAAGTGAGATGATGTAGATAGAAGAGACCCGCCACCGCAGACTCCGGAGAGACATATACATATGATCTCAGGAGGGTTTGCAGGAGGGGGCCTCACCAAGTCCTCTCGTAAGAGGCATCTCAAAAGAGTCTACCAGGTCGGAGGAGAGTCGTCCGACCTCCCTACCATTTCATTCACAAAAGAAGATGTGCAAGGAATAATTCCTGGTCACGATGATCCAGTGGTAATAACTATGATCCTAGCAAATGCCCATCTCCACAGAACCTTAGTAGATCAAGGAAGCTCGGCGGATATCCTTTTCAAGCCCACTTTCGACAAGCTAGGGTTGGATGAGAAAGAGTTAAGAGCCTATCCCGACACCCTGTACGGACTAGGCGACACGCCAATAAGGCCACTGGAATTTTTGCCCCTCCACACCACTTTTGGGAAAGGGGAAAAATCAAAGACTCTGAGTATAGACTTCATAGTCATCGATGTGGGGTCAGCATATAATGCTTTAATCGGCAGAGCCACCCTTAATTGACTCGGAGCAGTGGTATCCACTCCCCACCTTTGTATGAAATTTCCGACATCAGCGGGAATAGCAACGGTGAGGAGAGATCAGAAATTGGCAAGGAAATGCTACAACAAAAGCTTAAACCTGAGGGGAAAAGGCAGGGAGGTACACACAATAGAGCTCGGTGGTGCAAGGGCCAGAGAAGAGTTGCGACCACAGCCAGAAGGAAAAACCGAGGAGATACAGGTAGGTGAAGAGGAAGGAAAAAACACTCACATAGGAGCCAATCTAGGAGAAACCCTAAAACAAGGGTTGACCAAGCTCCTAAGAGACAACTCCGACCTCTTTGCCTGGAAGGCCTCTGACATGCCTGGGATAGACCCCGAACTCATGTCCCACAAGCTCTCGGTTTACCCGGGGTCTCGACCTGTACAACAAAGAAGACGCAAGCTCGGCCCTGAACGAGCCCTAGTAGTAGAAGAACAGGTACAGGCACTCCTAGAAGCCGGCTTCATCAGAGAAGTCAAGTACCCAACATGGCTAGCCAATGTAGTGCTAGTCAAAAAACAAAATGGCAAATGGAGAATGTGTGTCGACTATACCGATTTAAATAATGCATGTCCCAAGGACCCATACCCGTTACCAAACATTGATACCCTAGTAGACTCCAGCTCGGGGTATAACCAAATCCCGATGTACGAGCCAGACCAGGAGAAGACATCATTCATCACACCCAGAGCTAATTTCTGCTACGTGGTCATGCCATTTGGATTGAAAAATGCAGGGGCCACATATCAAAGATTAATGAATAAGGTGTTTGCCTCTCACCTGGGGAGCCTAATGGAAATCTACGTCGACGACATGCTGGTAAAAACTAAGAAAGAAGTCGACCTCTTATCAGACCTCTCACGAGTCTTTGACACCATAAGGTTACACGGGATGAGACTAAATCCCGCAAAGTGTACCTTCGCAGTGGAAGCTGGAAAATTTCTAGGGTTCATGTTGACACAAAGAGGGATTGAAGCCAATCCCGATAAGTGTAAAGCTATCTTGGAAATGAAAAGTCCGACTTGTTTAAGAGAGGTCCAACAGCTAAATGGTCGACTTGCAGTACTCTCCAGATTTTTGGCAGGATCAGCACTAAAATCCCTTCCATTGTTCTCCTTATTGAGAAAGGGATATCAAATTGAATGGACCCCTGAATGCGAGGAGGCATTCCAGGAGTTCAAAAGATTCTTAAGCCAACCTTCGATTCTGACCCGACCTGTAACTAGAGAAGACCTCGTCCTATACTTATCTGTAGCAGACAAGGCTGTCGCGTCAGCCTTGATAAGAGAAGACGAGGTCGGGCAGCACCCAGTGTATTTCATCAGCAAAGTTCTACAAGTCCCCGAGCTAAGGTACCACAAACTAGAGAAGTTTGCCTACTCCTTAGTGGTAGCCTCACAAAGGCTACGACCTTACTTTCAAGCTCATACAATAAGAGTCCGCACGAACCAACCCATGAAGCAAATCCTCCAAAAAACGGATGTTGCAGGGAGAATGGTTCAATGGGCAATAGAGCTCTCCGAGTTCGACTTGAAGTATGAAACTCGGACGGCAATTAAAGCCCAATGCCTCACCGACTTCATTGCAGAATACGCAGGAGACCAAGAGGAAAAACCAACTACATGGGAACTCTATGTAGATGGATCCTCAAATAAGACGGGAAGCGGTGCAAGCATAATATTGGTAGATGAAAGAGGAACCCAAATAGAGGTTTCCCTCAAATTTGAATTCCCAGCTTCAAATAATCAGGCAGAGTATGAAGCCCTGATTGTTGGATTGAAGCTGGCAGAAGAAGTCGGTGCCACAAAGGTGATGATATACAGCGACTCACAAGTAGTGACCTCCCAAATAAGTGGAGAGTATCAGGCAAAGGACCCAAATATGAAGAAGTACTTGGAAAAAACTCTGGAGCACCTTGGGTGCTTTGTGAAGACCGAGGTCAAACATATAACTCGGGATCTGAATAGCAGAGCAGACGCCCTATCCAAGTTATCTAGTACGAAGCCAGGAGGGAATAACAGAAGCCTGATCCAAGAAACTCTCCAGGAACCCTTAGTGGTAAAAATAGAAGACAAACCAGAGGTCCTTGAGGTAGTCGGATTAAACCTCGGATGGATGAACCCCTTGGTCGAATATATGAAATTTGACATCCTCCCGAAAGAGGAAAAAGAGGCTAAGAAAATCCGGAGGAAAGCACAACACTATACCATGGTAAAAAATATTCTCTACAGAAGGGGGATATCAACACCATTGTTAAAGTGCGTACCGACCTCAAGAATCACCGAGGTGTTGGAGGAAGTTCATAGTGGGATCTGCAGAAATCATCTCGGAGCAAGGTCACTGGCCAGAAAAGTAATCCGAGCTGGATTCTATTGGCCGACCTTGCAGAAAGATGCCATGGAATTTGTGAAGAAATGTCAACCATGCCAAATGCATGCAAATTTCCACGTGGCTCCCCCCGAGGAGCTAATCAGTATAACTTCTCCATGGCCCTTTGCAAAATGGGGAATGGATTTGTTAGGTCCCTTTCCCCAAGCGCCAGGACAAGTCAAATATCTAATTGTGGGAATCGATTACTTCACAAAGTGGATAGAAGCAGAACCCCTGGCTACAATCACAGCCCAAAGAAGTCGGAGGTTTCCTCTACAAAAATATCATCACAAGTTATGGAATCCCTTATTCCATCACTACAGATAACGGAACCCAGTTCACCGACTCTACCTTCAGAAGCTTGGTGGCCAGCATGAAGATCAAACACCAGTTCACCTCAGTGGAACATCCACAAGCCAATGGACAAGTCGAGACAGCCAACAAAGTCATACTGGCAGGATTGAAGAAAAGACTACAAGAAGTAAAAGGAGCCTGGACAGAAGAACTCCCACAAGTACTATGGGCTTATCGGATGACGCCACAATCTGCTACTGGGGAAACACCCTTCCGACTAGTCTACGGCGTAGAAGCCATGATACCAATAGAAATCAATGAGCAAAGCCCAAGGGTAATTCTCCATGATGAGATCGGAAATATACAGGGGCACAAATAAGAGCTTGATTTGCTCCCCGAAGTCCGAGAACAAGCCCAGATAAGAGAAGAAGCATTGAAGCAAAGGATGACCACAAGGTACAACAAGAAAGTCATTCGAAGGAGCTTTGTCCCAAACGATTTGATCTTGATCAGAAATGACATTGGAGTCAATAAATCAGGGGAAGAAAAGCTCGCTGCAAATTGGAAGGGACCTTACAAAGTTAGCGAGGTCTTAGGGAAAGGTTATTATAAAGTAACCGACCTGAACGGCACCGAGTTACCGAGGTCGTGGCATGCTTGTAACTTGGAAAGGTACTATAGTTAAAAGCGAACTCTACTCCCTGATGTACTCTTTTCCCAAACTTCATGATTTTTTCCCAAAAGTTAAAGGGTTTTTTCTGAAGAAGGATTTTTAACGAGGCATCATAGTAGGGGCTAAGGGGGAATAGATTATAAAACCCTTAGTAGCAATAAAGGTACCCTTCCCAATAAATAAAGATCTTTTTTCATTTACGATATCTCTCATAAATTCCTTTTTTGTTTTTTTCTCTACGAAACGCGCCGACTTAAGCTCGACAAAACGTGAAAGTCCCATGAACCGACCTAGATGGTCGTCAGGATAAAACGACGAGGTACAAGTCAGTGTAAAGAGGTTATAAAAGTTGATCGTAAGAAACTTGAGACAATCTCCGACTCATAAGTCGAGGGTAAAATCGAGTAGAATAAAAACGCATCGCAAGAATAACCTAAGACATAGGAACTTAATTCTGAAATTGAGTATAAAGAATACCCCAAAGGGAGATTCAAAAACCTATCAAAAAATATCAAAGCCAAAAGCTGTCCCGAATCCTTAGAGAAAAAGGAACCCAGAGAGACAGACAACTGAGTAAAGGTTTTAAAGAAAGAAAAGATCAAAAAGGGATATTTTCTATAGAACTAAAGCCAGAAAAAGCATGCAGAAGGTAACTTGAACCCTTATCCAAAAAAGGGTATTTCTTTCGTTAAATATAAAAACCCCTATCCAAAAAAGGGGTACTTTGAAATATTTTGTTTACGGCGTTAAAAAGCCAGAAGAAATTGTTCAGTAACTACCACCACAAGACAAAATAATATTAAAGAGTTTAAAAAAAGGGGGACCCACAGGCCGGGCCCCCATATAGCCAATCATTTTTCGCCAAGACTAGGAAGGTAGAGAGTCGGGCCACCATCAGATCCAGGAGCATTATTAGGACCAGGGAGAGAAGGAGAGGAGGAGCCTTGAGGCTTTGAAGAACTCGGAGCATCCTTTCCACGAGGAGGAGACTCAATAAGTCTTTGCCCCCGAGTCTTCAAGTCCGATTCACTGACGACCTCGGGAGCAGGGGGAACAACGATGGCACCGTCGATGACGACTTTGTCAGGATCCAAAGGAGAAAGATCCAAGTCGGGAGCAATGACTCTGACCTGGTCCAAAAAGATCCTCCAAGACTCCTCGGCGCCATCGGTAATAGAGTCCTCCAACTCGATATATGCCTTCCGAGAATTCAGCATATCATTCTTCACAGACACAAGATCTTCAAATAAACTTTGGTAGCTCTCTTGTGCCGTTTTCCTCAAGCCTACCTCCATGTTGCATTGGGC
Source organism: Arachis duranensis (assembly GCF_000817695.3). Lineage (NCBI taxonomy): Eukaryota > Viridiplantae > Streptophyta > Magnoliopsida > Fabales > Fabaceae > Arachis > Arachis duranensis. The sequence continues at coordinate 42,825,133 of NC_029774.3, forward strand.
TTGCAACTTACTCTCCTTCTCCCGAAGGCCATCCCTCTCCTCCCTCAGCTTGGCGACCTCCTCCTTCAACTCCTTCTCATGCTCTTGATATATGAGAAGCCTTCCTTCCAGCTCCTCAACCTTGGAGGTTGAACCCAAGGAGCTGAGAGGAGTCTTCTCAAAAATATCTAAGAATTTAGTACAGACCCCAGCCGCCCGAAGACTCTCCTCAGCCAGAGAGGTAAGGTGGTTCCGAACAGAAACATCGTTCATGCTTATGCGAGCATGGGGGTAGATGTTCTTTCGGACGAATGCAAGAGCATCCGCCTTAACCTCGCCTTCAAAAGAAGAGCCAGACTCTAAAGTCTTGCGCTTCTTCTTCTCTGGCTCAGGAGAAGGTCGGGCGGAGGGGGCGACTGAGATGAAGCTGAAGAGGAAATCACTATGGGTTGAGAGAGAGTCCCCGTGTTCCGAGGAGGAGGAGGATGAGGGGAGATGATTTCCCTGGTGCCGCCAGTCCTGGCCCGAGACCTCGCTTTGGCCTCCTGGACTCTCTGGTAAGATTCTTGAGCATTCTTCTTCGCCATCTCTGAAAAGCCAAAGTAATAGCCAATAGATTAGACAAGTCGGAAAAACAAGTCAGACAAGTCGAAAATCTAACAAACAAATAAAAGCTACCTAGTTGTGCCTAGGGCTGGAAGTGAGCCGAGCTGAGCCGAGCTAGACCAAGCTCAAGCTCGGCTCACCAAAATTGAGCTTGGCTCACGGCTCGGCTCATTAACAATCGAGCCTATTTCTTAAGCTCAAGCTCGGCTCACCAAAAGCTCACGAGCTGGCTCAAGCTTATGAGCTGGCTCAAATAATAGAAACATAAATACATAATCTATAATTTTATATAAATAAATTGTATTTATATTGTACACTAAAATTATATATTAAAAATAAATATAAAATTTTAAATAATTAAGATCATTAATATATATATATATATATTATATAATATTAAAAGTATAGATTAAATGCATATAGGATATGTGTGTGTGTGTGTGTGTCTATATATATATATAATCGAGCCAGCTCATGAGCTAATGAGCTGAGCTTATCCAAGCTCAAGCTCGGCTCATTTAATTTATGAGCTCAATTGCAGGCTCAAGCTTGGCTCACCAGCTCACGAGCTTAGCTTATCGAGCTATTAACGAGCCGAGCTCGAGCTGGCTTATGAGCTGGCTTGACTCACTTCCAGCCCTAGCTGTGCCTGGACAAAGGTCAGAGACCCCTGGAGAAAATTCTTGGTGTCCAAATATGGGGCCCTCCCCCACACTTCTCGGAGGAACCCCACAATGGCCGCCTCCACCTCATCTAGGTCGTCCAGGCTATATTTCTCACAAGGGGAGGCCTCCAACCAGTACAACGGAAAGCGAGGCGAAGAACTCTCATCCAAGAAAAAAGGATGGTGGCTTTCTACAGCTTGAACTTTGAAAAAATAATTTTTAAAGTCATGGAAGGATTTGTCAAAGAGGGTGAAGACTCTCCGACCTTGTATGGCTCGGAAAGACACCCATTGTTGCTTATTATTTAGCCCACTGAAGGGCTTGGTCATATGGAAGAGATGGAAGAAAATCCTCAAAGAAGTAGGGAACTCCAAGGCCTGGCTAATAAATTGATAAATTTTCAAAAAACTCCAAGAGTTGGGGTGAAGCTGGGTAGGGGCAACTCGGCAGTGACGCAACACAGACATTTCAAAACTTGAAAAAGGAAGAAAAACACCCAAACGGGTGATCATGCACTCATACATAAAAAAGAAATGAGGGGCCATTCCATTGGCCCTCCCATGGCAAACCCGATCTTCTGGACCCGGGACTACCAACTCATACTTCGGCTCATCTTCCTCTGAAGTACAAATTCTGTGGCGAGTGCGAAGGTGGGTAATAAATTCAGTATCGACTGAAGGTTCTTCCCCTAGGACAGTAACGTCAACCCAATCCACGGAAGCCATTTCTTTTCTTAAGGAGGTGAGAAAACCTACAAAGGAAAAAGAAAAGAAAAATAAAAAACACGGTCTCTAGAGGGGGGAATGAAGAACCAAACAGAAGTCTACAAACCAACCTATCTACAAAACAAAACATGCAAATAGAAAGCATGACTACAGAAGAAGAAAAGACTAACCTTTATCTGAAAATAAGGTTGGAGAAAGTAGAAGCCTTCGAACACAAGAATACAACACGAGCAAATGAAGAAGAGATTTGAAAAATCACAGAAACAAAACAACGAAAGTGAGGGAAAGTATTTATAAATACTTTAGGGACATAATGGTAAAAAAAGGAGCAGTCATTAATAAGAATGCACCGTTACCAAGACCATCAATCCCTACGCACATCCCTAACGGACGCGACGCTTGAATAGATGTAACTGTCAGAACCAAAAGGTCACGAAAAGTCACGTCGGTTTCAGAACATCACGTCGGTCTGCCAAAAAGTCGGCTACGAACCCGAGTAGAATACTCGAACCCAGATCTTGAAAAGAATTTGGGCTCGAGTAGGGGCACTGTTCATACCCTGACCCAATAGTAAAGGCCCAGGTCCAAAGCGAAAGGCCTAATCCAAGGGATTGGACCTCACCTAGCACCAATCTTCGTATACGAAGTCGGTGCTCGTCACGACCTGTTCTAAGAAAGTCGGGAACGAGGATTAGTTGGCAGATAAGCACTCATTCAAATGAGTAACTGCCCCAAGAATCTCTCTAACCACTTCCATAAGCCATATCTTAACTTCCCTAAGATAAAGGGACGGTTAACGCCCTAGAAAAGTGGCACTACTCCAACGGTGGTTATTGGCTCACCACTATAAAATACACTGACACCCCTCAGGTATCTCTAAGTCCCAATACTCTCCAGACCTGCTTACACCCTTGCTAACTTAGGCATCGGAGTGTCTTTGCAGGTACCACCCCCCATTCTTTCACGCCCACAAGTCGGACGGAGGCTCTCAAGGTGCAAACCCACTCGAAGTCCTCCTCTTCTAAGCGATTGGGCCAACCAACGCCATCCAATCCAATAATCTCCGGTTACCTACCGTAACAATTTCCATTAAAAAATAGCAAATAACCATACTATCCTATAATATATATAATGTACAAAGTAATTTCTTATCATAAAATTAATTCTGGTTAGTGAGATAAAATTTAAAATATTTTTTTATTTTCTTACTCAAATTTAAATTTAAATTTAGAATTTATTAACAATTCATCCTTTTTTAATTTCAATAAAAATAAATAAATTGATTAGATGCAAAATATTCAACATTTAATAATTTCATCCATTTAAATTTTAATTACCAAAAATTGGGTTAAAAGTTAATTATAAACTTAATAATTGATAATATATATTATATTAGTACGTAAATAATAATATCCAATGTATTGATTATTTATTTTTTTGACAGAATTAATGTATAATCTATTGAGGATTGATTTATTATCCAAAATTTTTTCATAAATTTTGTAATATATGAAAATAGTGATCTTATTTTTTATTATTATTTAAAATTTTTTAATAATTTTTTAATTATATAATTAACTTAATTAATAAGCTTTATTATTACTTTTATACACCTTCCAAATAGCGAACTGCTGCATTAACATCCCCATTCTGCAAGCTTCTTTGCTTTCTAACCTCGTTATACATGTCTTGCTTAGTGAACCTGACGAGGTTAAAATCGCCAACATGTGCAGCAAATGACTGATATATTTTTGGTATGCTTATACCGACCTCCCTCAAGCTAGTCAGATGAGCAATTTCAACATCAGATAGCCCCTATGCGACCTCAAATAGTCGACATACTTCCCAGCTACGAGCTCATGGTTATGGTTGTCCAAAAACCGAGACACGTACCACTTGCCACTGCCATCTTTTCGCTTAATTCTCATCTCAGCTAAGCAGCCACAACTTAAGATAATCTATTTTAATTATGTGAGTGATTATTGTTATTTTTACTTTTTTGTTATATTAAAAAATAATATTTAAAACTAAAAAAGAGATAATTAAATTTTTAATGTGAATTAAAAAATGTTTTGTAAATATATCTAACTTTTACATATATTAAGTGTTATAATATTAAATAGTATAGTATTTGCTATAACAATGACTTAAAATATTAATCCAAGATATATTTGGGCCTAGTAAGACCTCAATGCAAGCAAGATAAACTAAAATTCATTGTTAGGGTCCCAAATCTGACTTAGTAGTTCATTACTTAAAGGCCCAATGCAGATGAAGTCCACGCGTCCTCTGTTAAATCGGTGCAGATTGGATCTCTGTTGCTAGTTAGATATGGTAATGAGTACTCAGGGAAGTGTAAGAAGCCCCCTTCCTATCCCTCACTCCTATTCAATGAAAATTCCCCTATTCATTCTCTGTCATTGTAAGTTCCTGTTTAATTACCCCTTAGGGAACGTAGATCTTCTCGAGTATCTACGAATATTCTTTAAAAACTTTTGATATAATATAATAATTATAAAATAATCAATTCAATATAATTCAACACAATTTATAACATATTCGTTATAAAAAATAACATTTCAAAAGGCGAAAATAGGCGAAAATATAAAAACATATTCCAACATAATAACATAACATAATTTTTTAGGACGATACTGAGCGACGTAGTGACGGACTTGAGAGGTAGAGAAAAGTGAGTTAGAGAGAGGATCGAGGCTGAAAATAGTCTGAAAGAAAAAGGAAAAATTTGAATTGGAGATAGAAATTAAGGGTTACTAAATTCAATAAATGAATTTATGTATATATAAATTAGAATAAATTAATAATTTTATATTCGCATATATTTAATAGGTTCCATGAGACGTATTGTCTAAAATATATAATTAAATATCTTCAAGTTTATAATCAATTAAACATAAAACATAATCCAAAATATAACTTAGAACATCTTCAATTATCATCTTCATCCTCTTGTAGATCAATAACATCATAAAAATTTGTAAAAAAAATGGTCCTGACAAAATAACAACCTGACCCAGCGGGGAAGCCTGCCCCGCCCCTGTCCCGCCGAAGCCTGCCAAATCCCATGGATTAGGCAGTGCGGGGTAGGTGAGCTTTTTAAGTTTGGCGGTTTCAAATTTTCAACCCAACCTACCTTTTTTGGCGGGTTATGCGAGCCAACCTGATGGGTTTTGGCTCGTTTGCCACCCTTAGTCCCCATCCATTTTCGCATGACAGGTCGTGAGGATTTCACGAGTCCCATATAGACCCAAAACGCGAGTAATTCCTGCAAATATCCATTTCGGCTGTTTTTGTGATCATCCATATAGCTAGCATTCACTGGTTTGTGACGTGGAGTTATTCTAACCACTCAATAAATTTTCATATAATCAAAGTTTAGGTTATATCATTTTTATAAAGTCACATGTATCCTTGTTATGACAATATTACTAAAAGATAAATGAATAAACACTAAACTATTGTTTGGATATAATATAGAAAATAAGAGGAAAGAAAAATGAAAAGAAAGAAAATGAGCGGAAAAAACGAAAAGAAAAATATATTTTTTTGTGTGTTGTTTAGATGAAGAAAAAATAAGTGAAAAGAAATTAGAGATTTTTTTTTGCTTTGATGGAAGAAAAAGTAAGAAGAGAAAAAATTATAATAGAGTAAAGTTATATTCATGTTTTTATATATTATATATAAATTATAATTCAAATGTTAACTCTGTATTTTTATCCATGTTTGCATTTCTGCATCATTTTTTCACAACTTTGAAAAGAAGAAATTTACATGAGCACCACAATTCACATACACTTTTATGTTTTCCATTCAATTTCTTTGTTGATCGAAACAATGAAAAATTAATTTTTCCATCCATTTTTTTCTCCAGCGTTTTATTTTCTACAAATTCTTTTAATCCAAACAATGCATAAATAAGTCACATTTTTTATATATATAACAATAACTAATATCACATATTAGGTTAATTTACGTTGATAAACCAAAGCCACCCCAAAATAATCTGAATCCCCAAACCAAAAAACATGACCTAATTGTCTCTATTTACATTTCTACATACATCGAATTTAATGAATTCGAATTACTTGACATTGTGATTCAAAAGTAAATTGAATTTAAAAAATTTGAATTATGCCATCCCTTACTAAATTAAATCTATACATTTTGATTTATATGGTCCTTGCTAAATCGAAGCAATAAGGTTCGATTTATACTCACTTAGTAGCAATCTAACTCATTGTAAATCGAATCTCCTTCATCCGATTTAGTAGCATAGATAGCAACCAATTAATTTGAATCTTATAGATTCGATTTACTACGAAAACACATAATTCGAACTCCATAAATTTGATTACATAGATATGTAAATTGAGACATGCACATAGCCTTTTTTATTTTGAGGGATATACGTAAAATTGGTATGCAAATGGTTTATAAATTAAAGGTGATTTACCCCATATATTATAACTTGTGAAATCATAATATTTTGAGAAGTGATGTATAAACAACTTAAATGTTGATAAGTTTGAAAAATTCTAGAAAATAAAAATAAAAATATTAAAAAATTACATGTTGATCCATAATTTTTTTAAATTTTGTCCATATTTATGATTAATAACTTTAAAATTATATATATATTATTTATTTTATATATTTTTATTTTATAGAGACTTATAATTTTGTTATCGGCGATGTTAGTGGTTATAGAGAGATTTTACCTTTAAATAAATTATAGAGAAATTAAAAATAAAATTAGTTGCTATTTTTCTATCAATTCATTTAGTTTTTAGTTTAAATTAAAATTAAATTATATATTCAATTTATATTTATTTGTTTATCTTAATGATTATATATAATAGATAATATATTTAAGCATGTTTTGAAAGAAACTATTGAATTTTATGTAATTAAAAGTTATCTATGAAATTGAAACTAAGATGAAGTAAAATACAATAAACATATGAGTGAAAGTAAAATAAATAATTAAAAATAAGGTAATAAAATAATTTAAAAAAAGACAGGAAAATAATGCATGTAATTGATAAAATTATACTGTAAAAAAAAATTAGTATAATTAATGAATATAAAAGATGAAAGACAAAAATTAAGATATATTTTTGTTAAAAAATTCACGAAAAATATTGTGAAAAAGAACCTATTAATCAAATTTTATAAAAATATTATAAAAAATTTAAAATGTTAGTAAATAAAATAGTAATTTTTTTAAGAACTATTAATCAAAATACATAAAAATACATTCTGATTCTTAGATATAGAAAATAATAAGAGAATAATTCAAATTAACTTTATTTATTTTATTTTTTATTTATTAAATAATTTAATGTTTATTTCATTTTGTTCAAATTAAATAATATAATTGATTAGTTATAATTAATGTTGTTCACACTATTGGTATAATTGAAAATATTAAAACTCTAAAAGTAAAATTAAAACTAAATGTAAAGGATAAAATTAAAATAAAATTGCGTTTACTATCTTGTAAATTATTTTTAATAAAAATCTCATTTATACATCTTTACAATGCATCACTTATTCACTTTAATACAGTGATATTTTTATTAAAAATAAAAATTATGATAAATATCTCATATATTTGTTAGTAAATTATATACAAATATTTTTTGAAGCATATCACTTTTATTTTATGAAAATAACTTAAATACCTTTAAATGTGATTGTGATAATTCATTAAGTATTATATTTTTTTTACAAATTTATATTTATTAATTTACCTCTAACTTTTAATTATAGTAAAAATATAAAATATGATGCCAAAAAAATAAGCTAAAGCGACATAAATTTTTTACTAACATAAAAAATATATTTTTATTTTTTAGACACATATCTATTTTTTTAAGTTATACATTTTAATTTATATAAATTAATGACAATTAATATACAAAAAATACTAATTAATAAAGAAATAAAATTTAAGATAAACATGTCATAAACAAATTGAAATAAAATAAAGACTTTTAATTATGATCATTAATTATAATTATATATATTTTCTTCAAAATTTATACTTCAAAAACTCAGTATATTAATATTTTGTATTTTTATTTCTCAATTTTAGACTATCACAAACATTAATTATTCTCCATAGTGACAATACTTTAAAAAAATAAACATAATTAAATGATCTTAAAATTATATAATAATTTTTAAAATAACAAAAAAATATACAATTACCTAAAATATAATATTTGTGTAGTAACTGAAATTTAATTGCCAATATGAAAGTAACATATAATATCATTTTGTAATCAAATAAGTGTTTAATCGAATAATTTAATATTTATATAATAATATGACAAAATAAATTAAAGTTTGAGTTTAACCATAACAAGCGTCAAGTTTAAATTTTTATAAATTAATTTATTTTTGTTAAAGTGAATTGCATAATAAAAAAATTCATATATTAAAGTAGAAAATAATTTATTTATAAATACAAAATTAAAAAAAAAAATATTTTTAAAAGTTGATATGCAGATAAAAACATTATAATTTACAAAAATTATTTCTAAAATTTATAATGCATTGAACATTAATCTAAGACAAAATGGTGAAAAGAAAATTAACTAAACATAATATAATTTATAATGATAAAATGGTTGGTAAAAATTTTAAAGAAGATATACTAGCAACGCTTTAAAATATTAATGTAATATTGAATATCAATTTATATATATATTTATATGATATAAGTTTTTCATGAAACTAAAGAATAAAAATAATTGAAGTTGCGTATTTTATAAATGAAAAATTTCAAACTTTTGTAAATTTTAAAAAATTGAAGTTTGAGATTTAAGCTTTAAAACTTCCATGAACTTTGAAAGGAGAAAAGAGGAGTGACTCATCTTCAAGTTAGTTACCGCTTTTTGTTTTTGATATGAAGGAGAGGATTGAGTGATACAATACTATAGAGAAGAGAAAAGTTTTTTATACATGTGGTGTCAATAGTATTTTAGTAGAGATCGGAAGGTCTGTTTTGAGTTTAGAAAAAAATAAAAAACATAAAAATTTTAATCGAACGGTCCGTTTTGATTTAAAAAAAAAAGAAAATAAAATTAATCGGACGGTCCGTTTTGATTTAGAAGAAAAGAAAACAAAATTAATCGGACGGTCTGATTTGTGATTTCAAAAATAAAAAAAATTTAATGTTAAAATTAGACTATTCAATTTTTATTTTAACAAATAAAAAAATAAAAAATACAAATCGAATCCTTCGATTTAGAATTTATTTTTTTCGTCAAACAAATCGAACCCTTCGATTTGTAGTTTATTTTTTTTATCAAATAAATCGTACCGTCCAATTTGAATAAAATACCATATAAAAAAATACCAAATTTTTTAATAATAATATATTACACATATATTTAATCAATATAAAAAAAATTAGTCGTTACCGCTTTTTGTTTTTAATATAATTTAAAATTTAGGATTTAGAGTTGTCCGTTGTCCGTTGCCCGAGCAAGTTGCATTGGCAATTGGGGATAATTGCCTCGTTACTTTGCCCTAAAAACAACATTTGAGTCTCTCTATAAAAGCCTCTCGTTTTCTTATCATCTACTTTTCACAATACGTCTAACTTATTTATTTTCACATTATATTTTTTTCCCATTCAATCTTATATTTTCTATTTTTCTTTATTGTTTACTTCATTGAGTTCTTCGGCACTTTTTATTTATTGATATGGAAGAGAGAGTTAAATGATATAATACTATAGAAAAGAGGGATACTTTTTATGTATATGATGTTAGTAGTATTTTAGTAAAAATCAGAGGGTCTGTTTTAAATTTAGGAAAAAAATAAAAAAATAAAAAGTCTAATCGAAGAATTCGTTTTGATTAAAAAAAAACAAAACTAATCGAAAGGTTCGATTTATGTTTTCGAAAATAAAAATTGCTGTTCGATTTTTATTTTTAAAAATAAAAAATAAAAAATATAAATTAGGCTCTCTAATTTATAGTTTATTTTTTTTCAAACAAATCGAATCTACCGAGATTTGCAGTTTATTTTTTTCTTCAAACATACATCCGATTTGAATAATACCAAAAAGAAAAAATACGTGTGCAGCTTGGTGCTTCAAGCTGCTTCAATAATCATAAGAGGCTTATGTCTTTTTTTCATTTTTGGCGAGCAGACACAAAAGAGCCCAAATACATTAACCAAACCTAAACCTCCATTCTCCTATAAATAAGGAGAGAGGCTATGACGAAAATTCCAATTAAACATTTCTCTCTCCTTGCCCAAGAAAAAAACGTTTCTCTCTCGCGTAAAAGGAAACAGGTAAAGTCCTGAGCCTGGGCTGCGGTGGCCCTCCTCCCTCCCCCCCCCCTTTTCTTCTTCTACTCCT
>NC_029774.3:42835742-42874716 GCF_000817695.3 Arachis duranensis
CCACTTTCTCTCTCTTTTCGCCGGTCATAATCCTTTCTCCTTCCTTTGCATCCCTTCTCTTTTGTAGTTACTTTCTGTTTGTTTGTGTGGTTTCTGTCTCAAGAGATCTAGATCTGAGATCCAGATCTAGATTAAATAACCCCTTTGTGGTGTTTCTCTCCCCTTTTGTGGTGTTTCTGGTCCCTCTATGGGTGTGTTACTGATGTGTGAAGAAAATCTCATGCCCTAAGCTGTTCAAGCTGTGATGTTTATGGTTTGATGAATCAGAAGGGATTAAGAGAGGGAGAGAGATAGGTTCTTCTCATTGTTGGAGAAAATAAAAAATTCCCCTTAAAAAATATTTGTTGAGTTATTACACCTTATATACTATGTACTTTTTTTTATGTACTCTCACTAAAAAATAATTACAATGGTAAACCTATTATTGATAAAGAAATAATCTAGGTAACACCCTCCCGCAAGCTAGAATTGTGTAAATCTAACAATCCTAGCTTGGAAACATTGGCAAGAAAAGGACCCGGTGGCAGAGCTTTGGTAAGAAAATCAGCAAGTTGATCCTTGGAACGAACTGGCATAAGATGAATGAGACCAGACAAATGCTTTTCACGAACAATGTGGCAGTCCACTTCAATGTGTTTAGTTCTTTCATGAAAAATGGGATTATTGGCAATGTGAATGGCTGACTGGTTGTCACAGAATAGAGTGATAGACTTTTGAAGCGGCAAGCCAATGAAATCCATTAAGAAAGATAACCAACTAGCTTCACAAGTGGCAACAGCAAGAGACCTATATTCAGCTTCTGCAGAGGACTTGGCAACTGTGGTTTGCTTTTTACTCTTCCAGCTAATGAGCGAGTTCCCAAGCATGAAGCAATAACCAGAAATAGAGCGACGAGTATCGGCACAGGTAGCCCAGTCAGCATCGGCAAATCCAGTGAGATGCAGATTAGAAGTAGAGGAGAAGAAGAGACCAGTTGCAGGTCGGCCTTTTAAATATCGGAGTACACGAAAAGCAGCCTGTAGGTGAAAAGTTGTTGCACAGTCCAAAAATGGAAAATGAGTTTCATAAAAAATTTGAAAGTTTCTGACTATAATCAAATGGAGTAGAGAGAGGCTTGCAATCTAGATAACCAAAATCTCTGAGAAGGTCCATGGTGTACTTCCGCTGATAAATGTGAATTCCAGAGTTAGAGCGTGCTACTTCCATTCCCAAGAAGTATTTGAGATCACCAAGATCCTTTATTTTGAATTTGTCATCCAAATCTTGCTTGATGGAATTGATTTCACCAATGTCATTCCCGGTTAAAACCAAGTCATCAACATATACTAGAATGGCAGTGAAACTTTCAGATTGTTTCTTAATGAAGAGTGAATGATCATCAAAAAACTGCTTATAACCAGCATCCACAAGAGTCTGAGTGAGCTTAATGTTCCATTGCCTGCTTGCTTGCTTAAGCCCATATAGAGATTTTTGCAATTTACCTAGATTATTTCTTTATCAATAATAGGTTTACCATTGTAATTATTTTTTAGTGAGAGTACATAAAAAAAAGTACATAGTATATAAGGTGTAATAACTCAACAAATATTTTTTAAGGGGGATTTTTTATTCTCTCCAACAATGAGAAGAACCTATCTCTCTCCCTCTCTTAATCCCTTCTGATTGAAATAGCAGTGCTCTAGCAACACCTAAAATATGCTGGTGTTTTCTCTCTACAATCCCGTTTTTCTCTGGTGTTTCTACACAAGAAGTTTGGTGTAAAATTCCAGTTGATGCAAAAAAGGATTTTAGAGTAAATTATGGCCTATTGTCGGTCCTTATACACTTAACTTGTTTTTCAAAATGTACTCTGACAAAATTCACAAAATTAATAACCAATTGTGATGCTTCAGATTTGGTTTTCATAAAAAAAATCCAAGTGAATTTGCTCTTACCATCCACCACAGTCAAAAAATACCTATGTCCTTCATTGGAAGGGACAGAAATAGGACCCCAGATATCCATATGAACTAAATCAAAACAATCTTTTATTTTAGTTGTACTAAGATTAAAAGATAATTTCTTTTGTTTTGCAAAATGACATGAATCACAAGGAAAATTTGAAGCAATACTATCTATAAAAGGATAATACTTCTTCAGAAAAATCAATTTATGCATGGGTATGTGTCCTAATCTAAGATGCCAAATGTTGTTGTGCTCACTGTGTGAAGGTGTGGTGGGATGAGTAGTAGTAGTTACCGCCAATGAAGCTTGCTTTGTTGGAAGAGGGGGAAAATGAGAGAATTCTGGTTCTCTACTCATTGTATATAACCCTTCGATACACTCAGCAATGCCAATCACTTTTTATGTGGATCTATCTTGTATCTCACAACACTTATCATTGATTAACAATTGACAATGTAAGTTTGAGGTTAACTTTGACACAGATATCAATTTAAAATCAAAAGAAGGAATGTATAAAACATTTTTGAGAAAAAAATTTTTAGAGAATGTGATTGTGCCAATGATGGTGCTAATAGTTTTGGTTCCATTTGGCAATATCACATTGATTGGATCAATATTTTGAAAACTTGCAAAATCTTTTAAGTCAAAAGTCACATGGTCTGTTGCACTGAAATCAATGACCTATAGTGCAGATTTTGGAGTGATAATGCTCATAATTCTCGCATTAAAATGTAATGCAATGGTTTTACCTGGAGTGGAAGTGTGAATGGAATTAGTCAAAATTTGATTTGCATTATGAGGTTGTTGCTGCACACTTTTGTCTTTGATCAACTCTAACAAGGCAAATCTTTACTTTGGAGTGAATCCAGATCTTGATATTCCAATGTTCTCTTGGAGACAATTGAGCTGGAATTGTTTGTCACTGAGTATATCATCATGCCCCTCAGTGATCACGTGATTGATGGTGGTGTTATGTTGCTGCCATTGGTAGAAGTGGGAGGAGTACCCATGCTTCTTATAGCATACATCTTCTGTGTGGCCTTGCTTGTTGCAATGAGAGCAAGCCAATGTAGCTCCATGACCTCTACAATGGGAGGATCTGTTTGCCATGTTTGCCATTTTGAGAAATCAATGAATCACAGAGTAATAGGGATTCAGATCTTCTTCCTTCCAACTCGTTGATCGGAACAGCTATGTTCACCAAGAAAGAATCTTGCGAAATAGCCTCTCATCAAACTCTATTGGATGAGTTTGAAGGAAGAGGTAAGAATGAGGGAAAGAAAATGTCGAAAGAAAAATTAGGGATAGAAAGAGAATGGCAAAATTGGATTGATCTCAATTCACAACCTTTTTTTTTTGGATTCACAGCTTGGTTGCTCTCCACGCTCACCGCACCATGAAGAAAATCTCATGCCCTAAGCTGTTCAAGCTGTGATGTTTATGGTTTGATGAATCAGAAGGGATTAAGAGAGAGAGAGAGATAGGTTCTTCTCATTGTTGGAGAGAATAAAAAATCCCCCTTAAAAAATATTTGTTGAGTTATTACACCTTATATACTATGTACTTTTTTTTATGTACTCTCACTAAAAAATAATTACAATGGTAAACCTATTATTGATAAAGAAATAATCTAGGTAACAATGTGTTCCCAGACTCGGGATGAAGATATAATGAAGGTTTTTCATTTATGGAAATGTTTACAGTTCCAGAGAACTTTTGGACCGATTCTGGAAAGAAGAGAAGATAGGTTTCTATAGTGCAGCGCTTACTGTGAAGATTTAGAAATAAAAGAGAAGCTATAATGGCATGTGTTTGCGTTTGGGTTGTGTGTTTTTTCTTTGAATATTTTTTCTCAGCTGTATGTGCTTGTGTTTTATTTGTTTCTTCTTCTCTCGATGTCATATTCTATTTTTCTTGAACTTTATTTTGTATTTGTATTTTTCTGGCTTTTTTAGCTCTAGATCTCATCTCCAAATTTTTTTCTTGTTTTTGATTTTTTTGTTTTCCCTTCTATCGATCTCATTTCCTATATTTCCTAAATTTTATTTTTTTTGTTTTTTTGGTCCGGATCTCATCTCCATTTTTTTGTTTTTTATTTGTTTTTTTCTGGTTTGTCTTTTTTGGATCCCATCTTAATTTTATTTTGTGTTTGTGTTTTGACATCTGTTTCTTTCCTTGTTTTTTCTTCTCTGGATCTCATTTTCAATTTTTTTCTTATTTTTGATGTCCGTTTTTATTTTTTTTGATTTTTTCTTCTCTCAATCTCATCTTCCTTTCTTTCATATACTTTATTTTGTTTAGATTTTTCTAATGATCTAATGTTTTGTGTTTTTCTCGTAGATTAGATGACAAGTAAACATGTCTGGAAGTACAATCTGGAATTCGGGGATGTGGAGGAATCACTGATGTCAGACATGTTGTATCTCGTTCTAATTAAGTATGTATTGTTATAATTTATTCATGTATTATCTCCATCAATTTATGTATTTTTAGTAATAATTTTATTTTGTTTATTTTTCAGAAATGATGTTACTGATTTTAATAAGGATTTGATTACCATGACTAAGGAGCGGCTCTTTTACAAAGTTCCATTCTTTGAAGTTAAAGAGCAGAATTGCCCTCCAATTTTGGAGGATATCTTGAATGTCTCCAAGGTTACTTGTCCGACCATCCTCCTCCTCAGGGGATGGCAGTTGGTCAACCATTATCCATATCATACTGCTACTGCAGCTCGACTTTCCTCCTTTGTATCCTCTCATATGGTATTAATTTAGTATAAATAATGCAATGGATATTCGTTTTTTAATTTGAATATGGAAGCAAAGTGTAGTTGGACTCGGATAATGGGAATATAGCGATGTTATGCTTTTTAATTTGATTTTTGTTTTTTCGTGGTTGATCTCATTTCCATTTTGTTTATTTTTCATTGTTTTCTTTTTGGTCTAAATCTCATCTCCAATTTTTTTTTGTTTTTTATTTGTGTTTTTTTCTGATTTTGTCTTTTTTAGATCTCATTTTTGATTTTTTCTAAACTTTATTTTGTGTTTGTGTTTTGATTTCTGTTTTTTTTCCTGGTTTTCTCTTTTTTGTGTGTTAGATCTATCTCATCTCTGAATCTCACTTTCTTTCATACACTTCATTTTGTTTGAGAATATTTTTAATGATCTAATGTTTTGTGATTTTCTCCTAGTTTACAACAAGTGAATATGTCTTGGAGGACGTTCTGGGATTAGGTGCTGCTGAGAAGTCACCTAGTGGTAACAGCACATCATCTTCCGAGGATGAAAAAAATAGAGAGCGTGGATTCCATTTGGAATCTCCGAAAAGAGAAGAACACGACAAAGAAAGTTAGAAGGATGGATTTGATTTCTCGGGTTTGGATGAGTCCCACATGGCTGAGTTATTGAGGAATCCCCCATTAGAGGAACTACTGAAGTCAAACAATTTATATCTCCTTCTAATTAAGTATGTATTGTTATAATTTATTCATGTATTATCTCGTCCATCAATTTATGTATTTTTAGTAATAATTTTATTTTGTTTATTTTTCAGAAATAATATTATTAATGCCGATGAGGATTTGATTATCAAGACTAAGGATTTGATTATCAAGACTAAGGAGAAGCTCTTTTACGGAGTTCCATTCATTGAAGTTAAAGAGCAGGATTGTCCTCCAATTTTGGAAGATATCTTGGATGTCTCCAAGGTTGCTTGTCCGACCATCCTCCTCCTCAGGGGATCGCTGTTGGTCAGCCATTATCCATATTATTCCACTACTGCAACTCAACTTTCCTTCTCTGTCTCCCCTTATATCGAGGCTGACATTCGGGATTTAATGCCTTGAGCATTAAAAACTAAAAACTATGGGAAAATTTTCAGGTGTTACAATCACTTTACTCATACATTGGTATGACAAGTACTATCAGGTAGCCAATTAAAAAGTTGTTGTGTATAATATTGTGTAAAGACCAAAAAGACTATGGAAGGACACTCAATGAAACGGCTAAAGATAATCCTCAAAGAAAGCTTATTATGAGATAGCTGAATTGGAATAAGCTGGTGGTGGCTCTTGGCTAATAGGCTTTGATCGTATGCCCGTTTTTTTATTTTTGGACTAACTTATTTCTTTTAATTAATGGTTGATAATTTTTAGCCCAAACTGTATGATGAGTTTGAAAAAGAAAAAGAAAAAATATGTGAAATAAAAAAGTTATAACTAATCAGATTTGTAATTAATAGAGTTAGGTTTTTCGATCCGCAGGAGATTGCTTCAATCTCGTTGATGCTCTCCAAGAACTTTAATCTCTCTCAGTTTCTCATACCCAAAAAAGAAGAAGAAGATTTGTAATTAATTAAAAAAGTAATCAAATTTGTACTGTATTGGATAGATGATATTTTCCAGAGGATTGGAAGGTTAGGAAAGTGTGAGGAAGAAGAAGGTATAATTTTGATGCTGCCGGGATGTGTGTTAAAGGAACGCAATGTTGAGATGCATAATGCTATGCTGAGTTCTGTCATCTTCCCAAGGAGAAGAGCCGATTTTAAGATATTCCAGCAGCTGATTCCTCTCCCCGGCGACCTTCTCTCCAGTGGCTCACTCCTTGCGTCGCCGTCTCCCACCGCTATTGAAGCAGCAAGGTTCTTATCTGGTAGGGCCTTGGATTCATTCAAGGAGTGCCGTAGGCTTATGTGCATCGGGATTGGGGAGGTAAGTTCCACTAAGAGGGAGTGTAGTTGTTGTTAGTGTTTTTGTTTTACATCGTATTTGTCTTTTGGGTGTGATTCCGGGTCGGCTCAATCTTAGGCCACCCTGCCGAATACCTTAATAAAAAGAAAACTGTGTTTTCCAAAGAATATGATTGTTGGAGCAATAGTAGGGAGCTTACAAAGAGGAGGTAGGTGGTTTACCGACGTGGTGGTTTTTGGGGTCTTCCATTTCTGTGTTTGTGTCATTTGAATGTGTTCATGGAGTGGATGTAGTCAGGTATTGAACGGTTCCTGGCGTGGTGGGTACAGTGCTGGGCAGACGAAGTTGGTGGGATAAATACTCAGTACGACAAAGTGAGCAATAGGTGAGTTTCACTTTAAAATCTGTAAAGTAGATGTTGTGAGCCTGGTGAAATAAGCGAAAAAGTGAACGACACATTAAGTATACCCAATTGTGCTCATTGTTGTTATGATTTCAATTTATTCAGAGAGGATGGGGTCCTGCAGCCGTGTTGTAGAGGGAACGTGCCAGTGGAATGTGAGGAGCAGGGATGATTGGGTTCAACGCAGCGGTGTAGGTTTAGATGAGCAGGTACGTTCCTATTAGTGTTTGAAAGTATGCTTTAATCTCTGAATGTGACATAGTTGTTATTGGCAGGTTTAACATTAAATTTTGACGTGTTTGTAATATTTGGTGAATGTGGTTAGTCTTTGCAAGTGTTGTGAACCATAGGAGTACAATGAATTTAATGTTTTGTGATATGCGTTGTTTTTTATTTGGTTTGAATAAGGGGTATTCATGGTTCTGCTTTTTCGTAAACGGAACTGAAACTGGTGAAACCCCGCGTTCTTGGTGTACTCTTCCACCTCTTCTATGATGGATTCCTCTTCTGCCATCTTGTTTGAGTCATTGTTCTCTCTGTTCTATGTATATCTTTATATGTACCTTGATCATGGTCCATAGTCTTCGACTTTGACTCGTTAATGTTGGAGTTAATGTCAAGTTTCTCTAAATCAATAGCACCAATTACTAAGGCGTTGACTTCTTTGAGTAAAACTAAAACAGCAGCAACCCATGTCCCATGGTAATGCAAGTACCAAGTTTTGTGACTTCTTTGACTATAACCTATAGTCTATCAAAAGATTCTTTAGATATTTTTATTCTACTAATCAATATTTATCTGTTTTTACCTTATATTTGAATTAACACTAATCAACTTTCTTGTTATCTTTTTACACAAAAAATATTAGCCTTCTACTATTCTCCATTTGTATTATGTTATGAAAGCAATGGGACTCTTATTAACAAAAGAAATAAATAAATAAATAATGGTTGTTTGAGTTCATAAATCAAAAACCAAAAGCTATACAACTCCAAAAAGAAATAACAAAAGAAAAATGTGTAAGACATAACATTTTGCCTCTCAATAATCTTGTAAATCTTATGTCTTTTAGGAAACACAGATTTATACAGAACACATATGACTAGAGGATTAGGAAGCGTTAACAAATTAAAACTAACTGAACTGCCCCATCTTCGAAACTATAGTTAAATTCAGCAATGATTAATGTAAGCAAATTAAAGAGAAGAAAAAGAAAAATAAGAAACTCAATCTATATCTCTCCCATATGTGTTTTTGTTCCATATACAACTTGATGGACTTGGCTGTGTTTTCATTCTCTGCTGCATCTTTGTTACATTATTATTTTCTTCTTGACGAGGACTACTATTTAGAATGCTATTATTTTCTTTAACCACATCAACTTTGACTATGTGATGATCTGAAGTCCCTTTGGAAGAAAGCACAAGATAGGACCCTGCTACGAACTTATATGTTGAATCTGATGATGATAATATGTAATCTACCCTTGTTCCATACTTACATGTCCCTTGCACACCTGCATTATAATTTTGAGGATTAAAGAGTTTTCAAAATTGATGAAATGTATGTCACATAATTAAAAGCTTAAGGTATTCTTGTTTTACTTTGTCCTGTGGCAATCATCACAAAAGATTCACATTCCCGTGAATAGTCCTTAGCATCCGTGTACTGCTTACTATTTAGATATTTCATCACTTCAATCTTTGGTCTTGGTTTTCCAATCTCTTCATAGTACTGAAAAACAAAACAAAGAGAAAAAATAATATCAGTTCATACATAGGACTAACTTGACTTAAGTTTGTATCATTACTCTTAGTTTTCTGTTGACGTATATCCTCTGCAGTTACTCGGATTGAATCAGTGATCGATTTGTAGGTTTCACTGTAAATCTTTTCAGTTACTTCCGATTACGTAAATCAATCTTCAAGTCACATTCTAAAATAGGTCATTTTCTATAACTTCTGTAATAGAAACAATGATATCTCCAATTATATCCCTTTGGATGTAAAATAAATTATTTTATGGAATATTTTAATGACTAATTTGACTATCGTGTGACTTATTAGGAGGTCAATTTGGACATTAATCCCATTTGAATTAACTCATATTTACATTTGACTATGGTTAAAACTTTAAAGCTTACGGATAAGAATATACCTTAACAATATCAGTCCATCTTTCTTGTGACTAATCTGATTCATCAAGTGAGTTAAGCCCTCCAGCTAAGGTGTGAGGCTCATCATTATTAGACTGGATTATTGCATTAATCAGCTTCATCCTCCAATTCTCATCAAGATGATCAAGATGGGTGCAGTAAAAGTTCATTTCACCAGCTTCAGGTACATCGATGGTGGCCTTCAGAACATTCCTGTTGCCAACAAAATTAGTGACATTCGCACCTGTTGCTCCATCGTTTCCTCTAATCTAATCTATTTCTAACCCACCAGAATTCAGAGTCTTTTCTTGTTGTATTTTGTTTAATCTTCAGTTTTCACAAGCTAGATTTCCACTAATATTCCCATGATCATATTCTCTAGTAGATGGTCAATGCCAAGAAGCTGGCTTTGGAGTGAAGTAAGACAAGTTGTCTTGCTTCAATTATAGCAAGAAGAGTCTGTAATATTGTTACTCTTCCTTAAGATTAGGCAAGGTCGATATCTACCTACTCCTTCAAATGGCACCATTCATTGCCAAACTAAACTATGCTCCTTGTAATGAGGCAGCATTGTTTGTGGAAAAATGAGAATAAGTGTAGGAAAAAAATTTATTAATTAACATTAAAAAATTTTTAATGATGAAATTATTTTTTTAACTTTAAAATTTTTTAGTGGAGGAATTTTTTTTTTCAAAAATAGGAGTTAGACTCGAATCCGAGACCTTTAGGCGAATACAAGGGGATTATGTCATTTGAGTTATAGCTCCTTGACTTTTAGTGGAGGATTTTTAATTATAATTTCAGTCTTAAAATATAAAATTCAGAATAGAATTTAAGATACAAAATTTATTTTAAAAAGATTAATTCATAATAGCTGAAAAAATGACTTTTTAAATAAACTTATGATTATTTTAGCCTTCAAAGTAGTATGTAATAACTAAGTTAGTCCTCACTTTGAGTGAGCTTATGAAATAGGACCAATTTTTTTAATGCCATAGGATAATTATTAATTCTTGAGGTTGTCTTATTAGCCAATTAATCTTTTAACACCAATCAGAAACTATTAAGACCAGAGACATGAAATTAAAGCACAGACTATGGCTACTGTATATGACGTCATAATCATTTTATGCTACCAACAGTAAAAAAACGTGCTTAGTATTGACATTACTGTAGTGAAATTAGATACCAGTTTTGTTGGGTTCAAACCTAATTGAACCATAAAAACTAGTTTTTAGCAAACTCGTTTTTATTCAAACAGTGTAGTTTCAGTTTACTGATTTTGTTTAAAAATTCTGGTTTATTAAAGCAATTTATGTGCAGTTTTGTTAAGCTGGTTTTCTTCACCACCCGTGGCCCCGATGATGAATAATGGATTTCATTAATTATACAGGAAACATTATATGACATGGGAATTGAAGCAGAGGAATACTTTCGTGACTATGCAAGTAAGGATGATGGTCGTAACGAAGGGTTCGATTCGGATGAAGGAGTGGGGCCAGATGATGTCCTTCGAATGGAATTTAACACTCCAGATGAAGCCAAATCCTTTTATAATAACTATAGCCGATTAAAGGGATTTTCTACGAGGCAAGGGAGGAAGGTAACAAATACTGCAGGGGATATTGTGCGATACACATTTGTGTGCAATAGGCAAGGGTATCGGGAGAAGAAATGGCTACAGATGGCTAATCGAAAACGGGAGCACAAGATTATGACTCGTTGTGGTTGCCTTGCCGAGATGAGGATAAAGAGAAAAGATGGGAGTGGCAAATGGTACGTGTCTCGGTTTGTGGATGAGCATAATCATGAACTCGCATCTGGCAAGTTCGTCGATTACTTGAGGTCGCACAGGCGGCTATCTGAAGTAGAGATTGCACAAATGACTAGCTTGAGGGAGGTTGGTATCAGCATTCCTAAAATATATGAATCCTTCGCGGCACAGCTTGGGGGTTTTAACCTTGTGACATTCACAAAGCAAGACATGTATAATGAGGTGAGGCGACAAAGAGAACTGCAAAATGGAGATGTAAGCGCTGCAATTCGATACTTGGAAGGTGTTTCCCGTGTAGACAACAGAATATTTTGGAGGTACAAGGTTGGGTCTGAAAACAATCTTTGTGACCTATTTTGGAGTGACGGGCGCAGTCAGTTCGACTATGCAATATTCGGAGATGTTCTAGCCTTCGATGCTACTTATGGCCGAAACAAGTACAATTTGCCTGTTGTTGTGTTCTCGGGAGTTAACCACCACAACCAAACATGTGTCTTCGGATGTGCAATGGTCTCGTGTGAAACACAAGAGTCCTACATCTGGGTTTTGCGGCAGTTTTTGGAATGCATGGAAGGAAAGGCCCCTAAGGCAGTCATCACAGATGGAGATACCTCGATGCGAAATGCTATACGTCATGTATTTCCCGAAACCCATCACAGGCTATGTGCTTGGCATTTGCTTCGTAATGCGACTTCCAATATATGTGACTCACGATTCACCCAGCTATTTAGACACTGCATGCTTGCGGACATGGAGGTTGATGAGTTCGAGGCGCAATGGGAGGCAATGCTGGATGAGTGTGGGGTTCGTGAAGTCGAATGGGTGAAGGATTTGTACCGCAAAAAAACTGCATGGGCGACAGCATACATCAGAGGCCAATTTTTTGCTGGAATACGGACAACGTCCCGTTGTGAATCTCTACATGCCAAGCTGGGCAGGTTTGTGGAGAGTAGATACGGGGTCCTTGAATTTGTCACAAACTTCCAAAGATGCATTGATTTCTTGCGAGACAATGAGGACGAGCTTGAATTTCGTTCATGGTACGGAACTCCAGTCTTGCAAACTGAGTTTGTTGAGCTTGAGAAGGATGGGTGGACAAAGTATACTCGGGAGATGTTTTGGCGATTTCGTGAAGCTCTTAAAAGGTGCATTCGAATTCACATATGTGGATGCAATGAAAATGCTGATGGTGAAGTATATGTTGTTCAAAAATATCGCAGGCCGGAAAAGAAGTGGGAGGTTTTGAGGCAAAATGTGGGTAACAAATTCAGCTGCACCTGCCTGAGAATGGAATCATTCGGACTGCCCTGTCTCCACATACTAGCTGTGTTGGTGCGCTTGGATTATACTATCATTCCCAATACGCTTGTGCTCCGCAGATGGTCGAAGATAGCAAAGTTGCACTATGGCTTAAATTGCACTAGAAATGAAACACAGGAGCAAACAACAACGTATAGGTCCCGGTTAGGAGCTTTTGCTCAGCTATGCACACGACTTGGCCGGGTTGCATGCATGAGCGATGAGGACTTTAAGTACTACTCACATAAGGTACTAACTGACACTATCTGCCTGGAAATTAAGAATGGCCTCAGGCCCCCGGAAGACGTAGGACTAACGGCGGAGGAACAACGAGTGAAGGACCCCATCAGCGTGAGAACAAAGGGTACTGGTCGACTCAGCCAGGCATCTGCATCGACCGGGAAAAAACGACGCAAGTGTAGCAACTGTGGCCGACTCGGTCATCGAAGGACCCGTTGTCCAAATCGTGCAGGTCAGGAGGGTGGCCAACCGTGTGTGGGCGTGAATAAGAGAGTTCGAGGTACCCAGGTAAAGATGATCAGGTTCTCATTTCTTTTCTGCTGCATGGGCTCGTTCTTTGATGTAGCATATTACATTCAATTCCGTGAATACTTGGTTCAGGTCTTTGGTTAGAATGTGACTAAATGTTTCTCATGCAGGTGGTGCAGGAGGATGCTCCTTCCAACAACCCGGAGGCTGTGTCACTTGGCGACCTTTGATATGCTCCGGAGTGGCACTTGCTCATTTTAGTGGTACTAGTATATTAGGGGGAATGTTGTCGCTTCTTGCGGCTACAGTTACCGGTGACTATTTGTAGTTACTTTATTATATAGCACTTGTTGTTGAAAATCTTTATATATGGGTATTGCTCATTTGCATATTACTAGTGCAAATAGTTAAGTATCTGTGAATTCAGTGACAAACATTTCAAATCTGTGAAGTTGGCATTTATTTACTTATATTATTTACATTTTATACTTATCACTTGCGTGTTGTTATGCTAGAATGACTAATAATGTTTTTCTGAAAAAGGATGCTGTGTCTTGCTTCTTCGTACATGATTGATGGCAGATTTACATGACACTCAGCCATCTCCAGTGGGGAAACTATCCATAAATAAGACTGTTTGACATTTAAAGATTAATAGTTTAAATATGAATATCATTTATGATATGATACCATGACATTGTTTGATCATCGATGTTGCACCTTCTCTACTTGTGGAACACCCCCCACCCCATTTTCCTGTTTTCTTTCTCTCCCTCTCTCTCTCTGTGGCAAGCATTCAAACTGTTTTCCTATATTTGGTTCTGCAATGGTTTTTAATTCCAACAGGATGGAATGAAGAATATTATAACGTTGTTTACTCCTTTTACTAATGTGCTGTTATACTAGGACTCTCACACCCCAGGGGTTGGCTGACACTCTGTGTGGTTCACCACTATACATGGCTCCAGAAATAATTCAAAATAAAAAATATGATGCCACGGTGATGATAGTTAGAACCAATATTGGATTCTACATGCAAATGCTTGTTACTCCTTTTTCTTTTTTAAGAAGAATGAAAAAGTAAAATTGTATTGTAATTGCAGGCTGATTTATGGAGTGTAGTGGCAATATTGTACCAACTAGTCACTGGGAAGCCACCATTTGATGGAAATAGTCAACTGCGGGTTTTCGAAGAGGCTACTTCTGCTTCAATTCATTAAAACAAAACATCAGAGTTCCTTGTGATCCTATTTTTTTCTCTGACATTTTTTTATTTTTTTTGCGTTGCAGCTTTTGCAAAACATTTTGACATCTACTGAGCCGCAGTTTCCGCAAGAAGCCTTTATTGCTTTTGGAATATGCCTGAGAATGAAAATAGTTATACCAAATTCTGCCGCTCTTTCTGTTGTCTTTTCTAAATATATAATAATTTTGGATGTCCAGGTATTGCAGTGCAATGCAAAATTGTAACTGGAATCGTTTGCAGTTGAGTGAGTAGTCTTGGCTATATGGAAGAAAGCTATATAAGTTTGTGAATCTTGGATGAATAAGGGTTTCTTGCTTGCAAGCACTTTGGCCAATGAAGCCAGAACTTCGTATGGAGTTGTGGGTTCATCACAAAGCATGGAATGGAAAATATATGACCTACTATGGCGTTGTAGAGGGACCTTGATATTTGCTTAATTACGTGTATATAAATGTTTTTAATTCTTTCAACGTGGAAATTGTAAATAGTCTTTAGCATGGAGTTCTGAACCAACTACATGTGCAATGTATTCAATTATTTCATATACAGCCTTCGTTGGAATTACCAGTCTAAACTTTTTCTGAAATTCCATGTTAATCATTACCGTACATAAACTAGGGCTGAAAATCTATACTAAATTACTTACTTAAGCTACTGCTCTCGAACAAATTAATAATTGTGTCATGTGTGATGATAATTGTGAAAGCAAATTCTCCGCGATCAGATAAGATGATATTCTAATATTCGATTATCTAAATAAAATCTTACAAATTTTTTAGCATTCCCTTACATTTACTTTGTTTCTATCGGGGCACCAACTATAACATTATTTGAGTGAGTCGCACGGTCCATTAATGTGTCCTCAAACAATAAGGTTGAAATATACTAAGCAGTTTTAGCTGAAATATCCATGCCCGGGGTCAGACGACTGAAACAAAAAAACTTGCCACACAGGATGTATCAATCTAGATTGCAGGCCGTTTTACATTAGTTATAATGACTATCATTCTTAGCTCAAATAGATACCTTACATAAACATAGTCATAATGACTATCATGCTTGATGCATCATTCTTAACTCAAACACATACCTTACACAAAAGTTGTCATAATGACACCCATCCTTGATACTGTAAATACCATCCTAAATGAGCAAAGACACCAAACATAGGTACTATAGTCAAAAGGATTAGGTCTTTTCCACCTTGATTGCAAAAGGGTAATGTGTTGATATGGGTGCTCCTACCATAGTGGAGGGACCACTCGTTTCCACACTTTACCATCCAATTGAGATCTATTAGAGTCATAGACTTTATATATATCAAACCTTAGTAAGCTATTTTACAAACCATAACCATTCACAACACATGGACATATGAGACGGCCATGTTGCATGTGTCCGTGACCTTGGAAACTAGTCATGAGCGCGCATGAGGGTGCGCTACAGCTTCTCTGCCTCCTCATCCACAACCTGCTTCTTCTGGTTCCAGTCAGACAAGATGATAGTTGTTGCAGTTTTCATTCTCACCTTTCCGTTCATCATGACACCAAGCCTCCTAGGGTCAAGTAACCCATCATTCAGCAGCCAGTAAAGGCACCACACAGCGGAATCGTTGCTGGTTTTCACAGAAATGACTTGTTAGAACCCTGAATTAGCATACTAAATATCGGTTTGGCAATAATAGTTGAACATGACATAGACTATCACTAAATAAATCGTTAAAGCACCTGTTTGGTAGGTTGGGTACTCCTTTGGGATAATTGATGGGTCCCCAAGTTATAGGATCAGAAGAGATCTCTGTGAAACTGCTAAGATTCTGCTCTTGCTTGAAAATTTGTGACAAAGTTATCATCTGCATGCAACATGTTACCACGGTTAGTTGGTTGGCAAACGAGTTACACACCACACGGAAGTCACGAAGTCGTTAGAAAAGTATGTGAAAGGCCAAGAAACTTACGATTGTACGCATGTTGCGCTCTCTACGTTCCATGGTTTCTTTAGTCTTGGTGATATCAAGAGCGTTAACCTTGCCTTGTTTGACGTGGACTACCATAATATACCATGAATGACTGGGTTCACATATGGGAATAATAACCTGCCATGATCACCAAATAAGATTTTTCCACATCCGCCTAGCACCCTAA
This sequence comes from Arachis duranensis, assembly GCF_000817695.3. NCBI lineage: Eukaryota > Viridiplantae > Streptophyta > Magnoliopsida > Fabales > Fabaceae > Arachis > Arachis duranensis. Next base: position 42,851,884 of record NC_029774.3, read on the forward strand.
CATTATGGAATCTGAAATTGAAACCAAAGATCTTTAAATTATACCTTCTCCAGTTTAGTTATGGCAGGCATCCAGCGACACAGGTATTTTTTGACTATCATGTCGATGGGCCTCAGCTGAAGGACATCAACAGCGAAGGGACTTGGGAGGAACCAAAAACGAATGGGAGTTTCTCTTGATGCTCTTAGAGAAGCAAACAGGACAACAATGTTCACAATCTGCCATTTCCAATACGGGGAACCCATTAACCAACAACAACATGCAAGTCATCACCGACAAAGTTCGTATATCAGTAGGTCATTTATGTTTAGTTGGAGTCACTTACATCAGAATGGGGAACAAATTTTGGGATCAAAGAGTGAAACATGCCCCTGGCGACCTCCAACTCATAAAATTTGAAGACTACCTCACTGCAACAAAAAAAAGAAAGTAATTAAGATACTCCACACCGGTTTGGATATATATACTGGCAATCAGGAGAGGCAAAATAATGTCAAATTATGGAAGGACTTACTTAAGGTCTTCTGTCTTGCCGTAAAGATACGCAGCGATGCGGCACTCATCGTAGGTGAGATCCATATCCGCAGTTGGGTCGAAAACCATCTCATAGCTCTGCAATCAACAAAAAAATTGCATAGTTTGCAGACCATACTTACACCTAAATTAATAAGGTTTGCACAGTTTTCCTTTGTTACCAGGGGTATGAGATAGATAGGTGAGTCAAGCCGTGAAATCAGTCCAGGGCGCCTGACCCCGCTCCCACCCTGCCTCAGCGGAGCTACTGACTTTCCCGCCAACTCAGGTAGGATCTCGTTTGCATCATCAACCGTGGATATCGGCGGTTTGTGATGTTCTGAGATGGGGCCTGCTTGCTCCACCTTAGGTATCTTGGGTGGAGGCATCGGTGTAGGTGAATGCGAGAATAACTCACACACGACACTTGTGCAGTCAAGTTGTTGAAAACCAGGGAGGTCATTAAAGGCCTGCAAGATCTGGGAACAAATCAATCAACTGCTAGAGATGTTGTATCAAAAAGTTGGAGTTAAAACTCTTAACACATGAAGAAATGTTGGGAGTTATATGTGTACACCTTATCAGTTGACCGCTGATCTGGACAGCGGCGCGTAGTGTTCCCGCCAAGGCTCAGCTTAGGTGTGCCAGTTTCCCAATGCATCATAGACCCAGTTTGCAGTCCCATCTGCCGTCCGCCAACAACTGGAGCTGGGGTAGATAGGTTCTCATCGATGACAACGTCATCATCGTAACCAGGGGAGTTGGGGATTATGACATCGCACATGTACCCGGAATTGCTTTCTATAATACCCTTCCCTTTGTTGGCTGCATTGATCAGGTGGGTGTAGGTGTGGATCTTCTGATTCCCTTGACATCTTGTGGTGGTAGTGGTTCCCGTGTCTGGGCCGGGATGTTGTATCCCAACGCTGTGATTGTTTCTCGCAGATGTTGTCACGGTGGTAGTTCCTGTAGTAACAATCAAGGGGGTCACACCGCTTGAGTTCCGGACCTTGAGCAAACGCTGAAGTTCAACTAGGTTTGCTTCCAGAGTAACTGATCTAGCATCGATCCTCTGCATACAAAAAGAAAAAACTAAAACTTTTCAGAATGGGTTCCACCAATTATTAAAGCTACAAGGCCACAAAACAAGACATATTTAATTGAGATTGAGCATCATCGCGGACGACAAACATACTTGATGAAGACTTTCATCGGTTGCATTTTATAAAAAAAAATTGGTTATGCTTAAGAGGGGCCTTTCAAGGTCAGACTCCCACATCATGTACACTACATGTGTCGGACCCCAGTGTTGACCAAAATATATGCTAACATTTATAACTTTTGTGCCACCCCCATGTACACTTCATGCATTATCACTGTTTATATTTTGTTTCCCCAAAACCCCCTCGACTTTACTACAACAAGTAATGAAATAATGGTGTCAGGCACCAACCTCAACTGCATCCAGGATGCTTCGGAGAACGTCGGAGATAATGTCGGCTCGGCCCTGTTGACCCTCAGTTGTCGTCGTAACTTCCTCAAGTGGCTGCTGTGTTAAACCAATCACACACAAAACGTCTTAGCTCCATTATCCAAACAACATCTTCTGCATAAACAACAAATCTACACGGGTTTCCAAGGGTTTCGGATACTTACCGCGTCGAGTGGCAACTCTGGGTTGACGTTGATGTTTCCAACGTCAGTGGCTGATTGTGCCTTGGTAGGGCACTGAGTCGAGAGAACCCGCCTATAGAGAACAAAGAGAAGGTTACATCAGAGTTAACAATCGCATCTAACTAGGGGTGGAAGTACAAAATAAGAATCCCTATTTCATTAGAGAACGTACCGATTTCCTTCTTCTGATAGTTGAGAATCATTCGGCACAACTTGCTCATCCCCCATGGCTAACGACATAGTTAGGAACACAGCAGCGGAGGTTTGGAAATATGGAGTGAGGAGAAGATATGGAGTTGGATGAAGGTGGAGGTGCAATGACGGATCCCTATATAAGCAAGCTTGCCTCTGTGCACCTTAGCTTTTTCTTCTCCAGACAAGACGTGTACGACGGAGTATGGCCCACAGAGAGGGCGTGAGCCGTGATGACTCTGAATCGATCTGAACCCGCTTTAGGTTGCTCCGTGCCCACTAGACCCAGGAAATGTTAATTCCTCCACCCTTCCCCAGTTTGAATGTTGTGTTTCAAAAGCCACAAATGAGATAATCAATAGATACCATCAAGCTCTTTACTTGGAAAACCTTGGCTATTTGTAAAAGTTAAAACTAAATCAGTAGCGCGAATATTTTCCGACGGGGTATTACATAAAAAATCAAGCTATTTAATATTTTTTAGCTTCTGTAATAATTGCAAGAAACTTATTCAATTGCTATATGTAAATCTAAACTTTATTTTACAATAATATATGAAAAACTTTAACCTCATATGGTATTCTAACAGATTCGTATAATAACATATTTCTTAAGATGAATATTAAGACATACTTTTATTCCTCTCAATAAATAATATGTTATCACATTCTGTTCTTTTTAACATTAGTCCATAGTTAATTACTAAATTTATGCTTAGTTTTCTACATATAAATGAAACTAACTCTTACTTATGCACATCCTCGTTTTTTAGACAATTGGGGGTTAAATTTCTAACATTAACAGCATAAATTTAAAATAACTTAGTGATATTGACTGAAATTAGTTGAAAATCATTGTTACCTTCCTATTGGATTTGTAATTTACATGCTTTGTTTTACATGTTTTAAGTCACTATTAAAAATTATAAGTAAAATTATTAAATTTGTTCTTTATATCATAAATCTTTTTGGACTCCTTCAAAAAATTAAAGATAAGTTACTTAAATAAATTGAAATGTAACTAAAATTACTCGATTACAACTTCTTGCTACTGCTAATCTGAATAAGCGTTTTCACAATTCTGTGTAAATTGGTACGGAGTGTGGCGGTGGAAGACAAACGTAAAATGATTGAGTGCCATTTTTTGCAATACAGAGCGAGAAGAGTTTTCTATTCTTACCACATAAGCTCCAAATTAAATAATTAACATCTTTTATCCTATCAAGTACTATCTATTTTCTTATATCTTAATATAACAATATAAGAAATAAAAAAATATTGATTTGATTGCTATATCAAAATAAGACTATTCAAAATATTCATACCATATTTTAATTAAAATAAAACCATTTATAATACGGTTTTTTTATATTTTATCATTTTATTTTTATTAGTTTAATTACTCTGTTGGTCTCTATAATTTCGTGAAATTTTCAATTAGGTCCCTATACTTTTTTTCTTTTTAATTGGGTCTTTGTACTAATTTTTTTTCAATTAAGTTCCTCTTTGTAGTAATTGGCTTAATTATATAGGGAGCCAAGTAAAAAAAAAAATAATTGGTATAGGGACCTAAATAAAAAGAAAAAAAGTGTACGGACCCAATAAAAAAATCAGTGCAAAGACTCAATTAAAAGAAAAAAAATGTATAGGGACCAAAATGAAAATTTCTTGAAACTATACAGAATAATTATATTTTTTTATTATTAAATTTGTATTTAATGTTATTTGTGGTCTGAAATTTCAGTTTTACTTTTATTTTTTTTCACGTATGGTTTTGTTTTTATATAATTTGTTATTTTTTTATACTACAACAAATGCTAGACCCCAACACAATATACATGACACACATTTTACATTCATTTTTTTTCTTCACTTACCATATCATACACAATAAAACACTAAACACTCACGATACAATTGTTTTTTTACCTACAAATTCTACACAACAAAATATTTTATTTTATGTTATTTTTTTTTACACTACCCGAATACGTGAAACAAATCCTTAATCCTCATTTAAATGAGATAATTAACTTTACAATACAATTTCATTGTTCCCGATTTGATATAATACAGTAATTGCACTTTAAATAAAAAAATATCAGTATATTATTATGTATAAGAAACTGTCTGATATAATAAAGTATAAATTAATCTTATTATTTCTTAGTTATAATAAAATAAAATTAATTTATATTTGAAGTATACTTATTCTACTGTATCAAAGAGAGAATAATAAAATTATATTTTAAACTTAATTTTCTTAATTAAATGATGATCAAGAATTCATTTCACATAAATTAGTAGCTTAAAAAAATTTAATATAATGTAAAAATAAGTTATTGTATAAGATATGATTCGTGAAAAAATTATTGTACAGTTAATGTTTAGTATTCTACTGCGTATGACATAGTTAGTGAAAATAAAAAACAAATGCAAAATTTGTGTCATTTATTTTTTGGTTAGGGTCTAGAACTTGCTGTCTTACTAAAAAAAATTTCAAGCTACACAAAAACAATAGCATATGTAAAAAAAAATAGAATTAAAACTCGTATTTCATACCACATCCAATGTTAAACACAAACTTAACACTAAAAATTGTTACTGAGTTTCTTATATAATTTAGGTAACGTGCCCAAAAATTAATATATTGAATGTTCAACAAAAATTCATTCTAGTGTATTTCTGTTCTGACTAGTAAAATATATTTCTATTCATACGTTACGGTTATTACACAGATCTTATATGTATTTAACATATTGATTGTAGGTTGAATGGAAGAAGAAATACAGCGCACAAATCTCGTTAAATTGTTTATAACGAGATAAGTATTAAAGTGGTCCTTAAAATTGCACTCGAGTCTAATAGTAGTCCCTGAACTTAAAACTTACCCATATTCGTCCCTGAAGTTGCATTCGTCCTTCCGGCACATTCCGTGGACCTGGCATCACCGGAAAGCTGATCTGGACTCTCCAGTGACACGCTGGCCAGGTCACGGCGAGCTGACGTGGATTATAAAACTTTTATGGTGCAACTTGGTCCCTAAATCAAAATTAAAAATTTTAATCATCAATCTCTTCTCTACAGTAATTCCTCTTTTCTCTACAGGCATAGATCTTCATATCCCAAATTCACAAGATTTTTCTTTTTGTTTATTTTTAGTTGAAGTATCTTATAACAATAACAACAACTACAGTCTTCTTAACGACCATTATTTGAACAAGTTTAACCGCTTTTATCCCATTTTTTTCTGTAAGAAAGATGGTGAGATTATAACATAAAAAAAACTTATGTGATATATATAATTAAAGAAATAATGCAAAGTTTAGTTTCTAAAGTTGTGAACAATCATTAAAATTTGTTGACTTTTAAAAATGATTAAATTGATTCCTAAATTCATAAATTGTGAATCTCAACTCATCTCTAATGTTAATATAAAATGTTAAAATGTTAGCATGACATTTACAAACAAAAAGATGATATCATTAATATTTTAATATGTCAAGTTAGTGTCTTAAATTAGTTAATTATATTTATTTTACTTAATTAATTTTTTATTAATTAGAGACTAAAATAATAAATATTAAATTAGGTAAATTTTTGCTATTTTTTGTCTCTCTAATATTACCATTAATTAATTTAAAATACCTATTTAACTATAATAAAATCTTAAACACGTCATTTTAATGGAGATGTCATAAGATTTGAAATGCCATAATATAACACTTTATATTAATACTATGTGAATGACAGTTAAATTAGGATGATGCATGGTTATTTTGGAACAGGATTCGAAAATAAATGTAATGTAGTATATAATAATAACAATGTAACTTTTTAATTCTGTAAATACAAGAGATATATTTTTGTAAAATCATATAAAAATATAAAATTGAATTTGATCAAACATTTTAATTAAACTAGAGTTAAATGAGTGCATAAAATGTTCAATACAAAGACATAGTATATGTGACTCTTAACTAACAAAACATATGCATACTTTCAACGAAGTTGTAATTTGTAGCCTCTTACACATCCATATGGAGACGAGAAGAGAAGAAAAGGAAAGAGAGGGGTTACTATTATAGAGAAGAGAATAATAATTAAATTTGGGGATTAAAATTTTTTATTTTGATTTAGGGACCAAATTGCACCATAAAGGTTTACTAATCCACGTCAGCCGTTACCTGGCCAGCGTGTTACGAAAGAGTCCACATCAGTTTTCCGGTAGTGCCAGGTGGAGGGACTGTGCCGGAAGGACGAATCTGAGTCCCGGGGTGCAACTTCATCGACGAATACGAGTCAATATTAAGTTCAGGGACTACTATGAGGTTCGAGTGCAACTTTATGGACCACTTTGAGACTTATCTCCTTTATGACAGAAGACAATGACAAAGATGCATTTATATTTTAATATTCTTAATTATTACGAATTTTACAGACATATTTTTTGTATAATTCTAGCACAGGACATGAATACAACAATTTATAATTGAGATACATAAATAAAAAATTGAATTTTATTTTTTTTTATTTTTTATGTCTAAGTTATAATTTATTGGTATAGAATTATACATTATATTTCTATTAATTAATTCAAACGTGAGTTTCTGGTGTCTCCCGCTTCAACTTCGAAAATAGACTCTATTATTAATGAATCGATCATACTCATCCTTAATTAGAATATATATTGTGAATGAATTTCATGCATTCATAAATCGAAGATACCCATTTTGATTTGTCTTTATTTCTACTAATTTGAATCATACTGTTTCAATTTAGCACTAGAGAAGCTAAGTCAAATTTGGTCAATTCGATTTACATAAATTTTTGTAACAAATTTGTTCCTGGGACATGCACTAGTAACTTTTTTTTATTTAGAACTTTTTGATAACACGAAATCTAACTTGATTTATTAATGTTATTTATCGGAAAAAATATTCTGTCCTTTAAGCTTAAGCTTAGGCTTAAAATAATATTTTTATTTTTTTATTCTTTTAAAATTTTTACTGCTTATATTCATTTAACATCAACTCAAACTTAAGCTAAACTCAAATAAAAATAAAAAAGATATTTAGCTTAAATAAATTTTTTTCTGCTATCTTCTCAATTATGGAGTACTAAAATTACATACACAAACTTCTTCTTTTTCTCTTAATAAATCTCCCTTAAAACTCTATATAATTTTAGAACACTAAATCACGGGTTAACTTAATTAACTCATTTATCTAAATTGATTCTTAAATATGTGTTAGTTCCTTTCTTTTATTTAGTTCTACCTTTCTTATTTTCTGAATTAACATTGACGTACAATTTGTTAAAACTAATACTATATCATTTAAAGAAATAATTTAACAATGAAAATTATGTTCTAAATCGATAATCATTCACTAAAGTAGAATACGGTGAAAATTTAAAAATATCAACAACAAACTTGGATTCTTATTTTAAACTTTTATTTCCTTACCTTTAACATTTGTTTATTTATTATTTTGTTAATAAATTTTTTGCTAAAAAAATTGTGTTAATATAAAAAAATTGTAATATTAAATGATTAATTCATTCGAAAGTAAATCTAAAGAATCATCAACAAAATAAATTTATTATTTTTCTAATTATTTTTGTTTATTGTTATAGAATGTCATGATAAAAAAATCAACTATATACATATGAGATACCAAATTTTTTAAATTTGCATGATAATACAGTAATTTATTTTATGTTAATTGTGTATAAAAAATAATTATTCATTTAAAAAAACTTTAAATACCAAAAATCAATGCTTAATAAAGATATATTTTGTCATTCTAAGGTATTTAAAATATATTTTTAAAACAAATCAACCAAACATATTTTTAGTATTTTTAATATTTGAAAATCTATCTTCTTTTTTAAAAATTTTTTAAAAAATTTATACTGCGAAAATTGAAAAGTTAAACATAAAATTTGTTTTTCTTAAAACAAAAATAAAAAAATTAAACATTTCGCAGCGCCCTGCCCATGACGATTTCCCGTACATTGAACAATGGTTTGTTTGTGCACCACATGACGTCAATCTTTTTTATATTGGTAATCATTATCCTATTCTAGAAGAACATATCACGCCATTTCTGCAGCAGAAGATAAAATCTGCACAAGATTTATTATCTGCCCCCTACAATAGGAAGATTACTTTCGGCGTGAAGCCAGTCATCAATAGTAAAATCCACCGCTACATCTGCGTTGATGTATCAACACACAACCCGGGCTAGGAGGCCCGAATGGAATAATACTGAAACACAAGTTTCCTTTGATCCCATCCATGACACATGAATGGCCACGATCTAACTGTAAAATCTAACGGTGAAAGACACTTCCAGCCGTATCCGATTTTTTTTATCCTCACTCCTAACGCCACATGTTGGAACAAAGAGTTTGTACAAATACATTCTAATCATAAGATTTTTTAAAAATATTGGAACTCTGTCATGTGTGCCTCTTGATCCCACCACCATATATGTGAACGGTAAATTATTGAAGTTTTTGGAACTTAATTAAAAAAAAAAGTGAAAATAAAATAAATAGTATCTTAATTTTCAACAATTGTTTTGTATTTTTATTTTTTAGTAATTTTTTACCTTCAAACATCTTTTAAAAACAATGACAATACTAATTGCACTGATGTATTAAATAACATGTCCACCACCTATCACTCCTAATTGGTCATGCAGTTAGTAAGACCACTGTTTACCTCTCATTCAATCCGAATTACATTATTTTTTTTGGTATGATATTTTAATTAAATTTACGTTATAATAATGTCACTCATATTCTAATTATTTTTTGTAAATTTAATTTTGATTAAAAATAAAATCGTGTTAATGCAACTTATGTTTGATAATTTTTATATTAAAATAGATACTAATAAATTAAATATTATTTAAATTATACTACTAAAAATTACTTTTACAAGATAAAATACTAAAAAATCATGAATTTAAAGAATTAATTTATCTTATCTTATCATGTTAATTTACATTTTTTAGATAAATCTTATTAACCAACTTTATAATAACAATTAATATTTACTTGTTAAATTAAAAAATACAAATTCTAATAGACAAAATATCAAAAACAAAAGACATATATGAATAACATATCAATATATAGTTTATTAAATTATATTATCTATAATTTTTTTTATTACTTTCACTATTTTTTTATTTAGTATTCTTTTATACTGTAGATTTTTATTACTTATAATTCTACTATTATTTATAGTTAATTTTTTATTTATTTAGTATTTTATTTATTCGCTAACCCCTCCATTATTTATAACTATATCGATCTACTATTACAACTACTAACACATGCTTATAAGAAACCAAGTCATACCAATTAAATCCACATCAGGTTTTTCACCGAAGAAAAAATTTTCTGGCCTGCTACAAGAATACTTTTTATTTTTTATCAGGATATGGGACAAACATATTTATCTTAACAAAGTAACAATACAAGCCCATAAATCAATCCAACTGGCTATTCAAAAACAAAATAGGAAGACCCACTCCACTAAATAAAGCTCACAACAACAAAGCCCATCCAACAATTCATTGGCTTTGAACAAATTCAGCCACAAAGCCACTGCGCTATGAGCCGTTCACGAAGGGCAAAACTCCAGGACACTCAACTCATCGATTTTTGGTTAACGGGAGATCAGGTTCTTGTCTATCCTTGCTCTGCAATTTATTAGTGCCACCACACAAGCTACCTTGACGATCTCAGCCATCAACATATATAATTCAATATCTTCACGGTTTGAAATCATGTCATACCAGTATATCAAAAAAGTACACTGATACATTGGAAAATCTTCCAAAACTATGTTGTTTATTGCAATGAGATTCAAAGTTTGCGGGTTTGGATTCAAAGTAAATGGATATTACAAACTACGGTGATGATGCCATTTTTATTCCGTATGTGATGTGTTGGCATAGCTGTGGGGTGACACGTTTTTTGTTTTTTTTTGCAGGTTAGTGAAGTATTGGGTCAGTTGGGTCAGGTTTGGAGTCAGGTTTAGATTGCTCTATCTCCTCATACATATTCTTAAATAGAGTCAGATTTAAACATAGGTGACGTTTCAAAAAAGAAAAAAAAAAAGACATAGATGACATTAATAAAATAAATTAAGTATCAAATTAAAGAATTTTTATTAAATAAATTAATTGCACGTTTTATTTATTAAAAAAGTATTTAATTTTTTGCAAATTAGATTTAATCAATTAAAATTTTACTTATTTTATTTACATTTTATATAAATTTATACAATTTATTTTATTATCACTGTAAATAAGATGTGTAATAAAGTATAAAAATATAACTTCTCTTAAGATTATATATTAATAAATAGATATATGAAAGAAAAATGAGATTTAAATTTAAATTAGACGAAAATTTGAGAAAGAGAAAAAGTTGGACAATTATTAAAATAGTTGGAAGGTTAATATTGTTTTTTAATTTTATCGAAAGTTTCTAAAATATTAAAGTGGATGAACACAGTAAATCGACAAACTGATTTTCTATTGTTTTGAAGTTTTTTTATTGTTTTGAACAGATTAATAATTTAATTATTTATAAATATTATTAAATTTATTTATTTATTTTTTAACAATATTTAATTTGAAGTAGAAATAATTTTTTATGCAATGTTATCTTTATCTTCATACATATTTTTAATAAATAAAATATATATTTTTAATTTTATATTTAATTTCCTAAATTATCTTTAGTCTTATTTTTTAATTATTAATTTATATTTTATTATATTCTCTCATTGCTCCAATTGCTCCAACAACATACAAGGTAAAAAGGGTAAAAAACTATAATAAGCCAACTGGCTCAAAAAATTACGTAAATACGCCAAAGCAAAAATCGTTCCAGCAATAAGCCAGATCGTATTTTTATATAATTCGAACCCGGTTGGTTCGAACTCTAATTGTTAGTAAATCGAACCAGGTGAGTTCGAATTAGGTTTTGTTGGTTGGTAATAAATCGAACCAGCTTGGTTCGAATTAAGAATGAACGTAATTCGAACCAAGCTGGTTCGAATTATAGAGAGAGACGGTTTCCTTGTAATTCGAACCAGTCTGGTTTGAATTACACAAATCCTAGTTCGAACCAGACCGGTTCGAATTAGTGTGAGATTGAGCTGTATGTATATGGTTCCAAACGTGAGTTAGTCTCATTAGAGGGAGTAAGATGGCTAGTGAGGAGAGTTTTGTGGTTTTGGTGCACCACAGAGGATCTGTTAATAGAAAAACTCGTTCCGGAGTAAAGTTCACAGATAAAAATCCTCTATGTATTGTCATAACATCTACGACGAGTTATGATGACCTTGTTAGCGCTGTACTAATGAAGCTCGGTCTGGATGGTGCGAAGCGGGTAAAGAAGTTTTTCTATCGCATTCCAGTCACGGTGCTACAGAATACGGTGAAGTATGATTGCTTCACGATTAATAATGATGTGGACTTGCAAGTAATGTTTCTTTGTCGGCGGCAGTTTCCGGAGGTGAGGACACCGGAGTTGTTGGCACGGCTGGTTGATGTTGTATCCAACTCCAGCGGTTCGAACAGGAATACGAACACTATAGCGAATCCAGCAGGTTCTAGTTCCCGGCCTGCCGTTGCTTCCTCGTCCGTCCCTGTGTACGAACCAGTGGTCCAACATGTCGCCTCCCCATCTTTTGCTGTTGACCTCAATGGCACCGAAGGCGACGAGGTAGTGGAAAGGGAAAATTTGCCGAACGCTTTAGTGGGAGTTGCACCTGTTGGCGTAGGAGACGGTTTTTTGGTTGATGAAGAGGAGGATGACGTCGAGCCGGATATGATTGACGATGATAGCGCTGATGATATTGGAGCGACTGGGCCTGCATTGGAGGTAGGTGGTTCTAGCTCTGACACACAACAGTATCCACCACATTTTTCCTCGTTGGACTTGGACGCCATGAGACATGAGGGGGTTTTAGGGCACGCTGTTGGATTCGGAGCTAGAGATGCGGAAGGGACTACTGGTCTGACAGAGTTCCAGGTTGGTCAGCAATTCCAGGATAAAGATGAGGCCCTTTTAAGTGTGAAGACTTACAGCATCCGGCGAGGGGTACAGTACAAGGTGGTGGAGTCCGATCACCGCCGGTATGTGGGCAAGTGTTCCGAGTTTGGGAATGGGTGCACATGGTTGATTCGACTGAGTCTCCGGAAGCGCAAGTGCATTTGGGAGGTCAAACGGTACAATGGACCTCACACTTGCCTGGCCACATCCATCTCGAGTGACCACAGGAGTTTGGATTATCATGTGATTTTGGCGTTCATTATGCCAATGGTTAGGGCCGATGCATCCGTGAGCATCAAGGTGCTCCTGAACGCCACGGCAGCGCACTTTGGTTTTAGGCCGACTTACCGGAGGGTTTGGATGGCGAAGCAGAAATCTATTGCCCTCATATACGGTGACTGGGATGAGTCCTGCAACGACCTGCCTAGGTGGGTGTTGGGTGTGCAGCTGACGATGCCTGGTAGTGTTGTCGTCCTTAAGACGACCCCGGTTCGAGTTGGAGGACAAGTGGACGAGTCTCAAGCGTACTTTCACAGGCTTTTCTGGACTTTCCCACCGTGCATCGAGGCATTCTGTCATTGCAAGCCGCTAGTGAGCATTGACGGCACACATCTGTATGGAAAGTATGGGGGGACGTTGCTCATCGCGATTGCACAGGACGGGAACTCGAACATTCTACCTGTCGCATTCGCACTAGTAGAGGGTGAGAATGCGGAATCCTGGACATTCTTTCTCTCGCACCTTCGACAGCATGTGACCCCGCAGCCCGGTTTGCTGGTTATATCGGACAGGCACAACGGCATCAAGGCTGCGCTTGAGGCCCCTGACGGCGGTTGGCTACCGCCATCTGCGTACCGTGCATTCTGCATACGACACGTAGCGGCTAATTTTGCCCTAACCTTCAAGGGCAAAGACGCTAGGAGGCTACTAGTGAACGCGGCGTATGCGAAGACCGAGGTTGAATTTGATTACTGGTTTGATATCCTGCGATCTGAAGATCCGGCGATGTGTGAGTGGGCGAACCGGATTGATTACTCGTTGTGGACTCAGCATCGTGATGAGGGGCGGAGATTCGGTCACATGACGACGAACATCTCCGAGTGTGTGAACTCTATCCTGAAGGGGGTCAGAAATCTCCCTGTAGCATCCCTGGTGAAGGCAACATATTGTAGGCTTGCGGAACTGTTTGTTCGCAAGGGGAGAGAGGCTGAGGCCCAGATGGGAACAGGACAACAATTCAGTCAGCATTTGGTGAAGTGTATTGAGGCCAACATGAAGACGGCCAGGTGCTTCACGGTGACGCTGTATGACCGGGATAACTCCGAGTTCACTGTAGCAGAGACCACTCCGACTGGTTCTTTCTCCTTGGGTACTTACAGAGTATCACTTGCCTCTCGGACATGTGACTGCGGGTACTTCAGGCTCTTCATTTCCCGTGTCAGCACGCACTTGCATGCTGTGCATACTCACGGGTCACCTGGACCTCTTACGTTCACAGCGTCTATCAGATTAGCTCGGTGTTCAATGTGTATCGGATGGGATTCACACCTCCGATCCCAGAGGGCTTCTGGCCACCTTACGACGGGCCCACGGTGATTCCAGACCCTGACAAGAGGCGTGCCAGAGAGGATCGTCCTAGATCCACTAGGATACGGATGAATATGGACGAGGCGGATCCGAATCGGCCAAAGAGGTGCGGCCTATGTCGCCAACCCGGACACACACGACGTAGTTGCCCACAGGTTGGAGGCTCGTCTCAAACAGGACACCATTAGTATGCATGTTGTTAGTGTTAGCATTATCTACATTAGTGCGCATCTTGCTAGTCTTAGAGTTATTTAGATTATTTCGCATGTTGTTAGTGTCAGTATTATTTACATTAGTGCACATGACTTTTAGTTTGATTGTTGCGAGTAGTAATGAATATGGCTTCTTTAATTATGTATAATGCTACATTTTCCGTAGGTGCACAATTTAATAAGAAAAAATAAACACTGAACTGTTTCAAGATTCGTTGACCATACATAATCAAAGTCCAACAACACAAATAAAAAAAACATAGCTGAACAGACTATAACATAACAAAAAAAATACAAATAACTTTCATACATGAATGAACTTTAAGGAAAAAAAATACATGAAACGTGAATCATCTAAACAGATGCGACCCAGTACCACAGCGACGGGCTACCCGTGTCCTCTGACCTCGGCGGATAAACGACTCTTCATCCTCGATGTCATCCCCATCATCCGGTGGGGCAGGCTGTGCTGGTGGCGCAACATGCAGGGGTGCCGCCGAAATCCCTGCGACAGACTCTGATGCAGCGGTGAAGGCGGATGGAGGAGTACCTCCGAGACAGAATCTGGGTCGTTTTCGCTGAGATTTTGTGGGGTAGGGGGTAGGAATAATAGTTCGAATGAGGGTGATTCGAACTCCTTATATAGCCGAATCACCCATAATTCGAACCACCTTGGTTCGAATTATGAAGGACCACGCCAATGGTAATTCGAACCAGCTTGGTTCGAATTACATGGTTTGGTTTCCAATGAATAATTCGAGCTAGGCCAGCTCGAATTACGTGCAAGAAGAGTTCGAACCATCCTGGTTCGAATTACGTTTAAATTTTCTCTCCTTAATTCGAACCACCCTGGTTTGAATTATTAAGGTTTGTAGTTCGAACCACCTTGGTTCGAATTACATAAAGATAGTGTTTGGCTTATTGCTGAAAAGATTTTCGGTTTGGCGTATTTACGTTAGACCCTTCTTGCCTTGGCTTATATAAGTTTTTTACCCAGGTAAAAAATCATCCACGGAGCATGAGACACATATTTGTAAAATATAAAGTATTTTTTTAGATAACTCGTAATGATATTTTGATATTTTATTGGTATTGAAATATAAATTAATTTTTTTAATTATTTTTAATGTCTTATTTTAATTATATTAAGTATTTAAAATTTTTTTGTTTTAATAAATAATAATATATATTATATCTAAATTTATTTCAAAAATACCTGTTAAGAATAAGATTAAATTTATTGATACGTGATGTTATTTAGGTGTGTCCAAGTATATCTAGAGAAGAATTTTTTTTATTTTTTATCAAGACACGGTTGGATACGGTAGACACGCGTGTCGAACGAGTGTCGTGTCCGAAATGTGTCCGACACGCAGACACGACAATTCAACGAAGTATCTGTGCTTTATAGCCTATTATCTTTCTCCTTCTATATTCTTCTTCTATTAAATAAAGAAAAAAATTGATGCTTAAACTGTTAAAAGGTTACTCTGATATTGCAACGGAGATTATATTTTTCATGTTGAATAAAGTTGTAAAAAATAATTTTATACCAGTGATAATAAATTAAAATTTTTCTTTTTTTAGCAACAAACTCACAAGAGCGGAACCAACTCATGTTAGTAAAGAACACCATTGCAGGTACCTTTTATTAGATTAAGAAATTGTACAAAATAGAAGTAATATTGGCTAATTATAAATTTGAATGCTCTACAGAGAGTTTAATAGCTTCTTATATTGTGCATGTGTAGAAAATTCCGTCTCAAACAAGAAATTTCAATTTTATAGGTTTTTTTTGTTAAATTGTCATTCAAATATAATGAAATTTGTATTGGTAAATGGTATATTTTATTGATTTCTAAATTTTATAGTTCTTCAAGGTTCAAGAATTTATTGATAAGAACATGTATAAGGAATTGTTAAAGTTTTTTACTCAGTACAAATTCAGAAATTACTTACTTATAGTTTGATCTATAGCCTCAAAAAAAGACAATTATTTTTCTTCTTTACACTTTTTGTAGATACATAAAAGATTTTTCAAATACAAATCTTTGGCTTTCCATTTAAAAAAAGTCTCTAAACAAAAAGAAAATATGACTTTTGAATATGATTCATCTTTTGTAAACAATCTTGTTTTTATATTTATTTTATGACTTTGAGTTAGACAAAAGAAGATAAAATATTATTGTAATAACTATTTTATGGATTATGTTATTTATAGATAGGTGATGTATGTATTCATTATAATTAAAATATTTTCATATTGTTATTGTTTATAGATAGGTAATATATATTTATTTTAATTTTAATATTTTTATATTATCATTGACTACTCTATTATTATTATTTTTATATTATTCAAATTTAAAATTTCAAAAAATATTAAAATAATCAACTTTAAATCCTATAAAAAAAGCGACTGGCAATGCCCGTTAAGCATCGATTTGCTGTATCCAGATATGGGCCCTCCCCCATACTTCTCGGAGGAACCTCATCTAAGTCATCCAAACCGTATTTCTCGTAGGGGGAGGCCTCCAACCAATACAGAGGAAAGCGAGGAACAGAATTTTCATCCAGGAAAAAGGGGTGGTGACCTTCTACACCTTGAACTTTGAAAAAATAATTTTTTAAGTCATGGAAGGATTCATCAAAAAGGGTGAAAACTCTCCGACCTTGTATGGCTCGGAAAGACCTATTGCTGCTTGTTATTTAGCCCACTGAAGGACTTGGTCATATGAAAAAGATAGAAGAAAATCCTCAAAGTGGTCGGAAAATCTAAGGCGTGGCTGATAAACTGGTAAATTTTCAGAAAATCCCAAGAATTGGGGTGAAGTTGGGTAGGAGCAACTCGGCAGTGACACAAAACAGCTATTTCAAAATCAGAAAATGGAAGAAAAACACCCAAACGGGTAATCATGCTTTCATACATGTAGAAGAAATGAGGGACCTCCTCAGTATCCTTCCCAAAACAAACCCGGTCTTCCAGACCCGGGACCACCAATTCATACTTCGGCTCATCCTCCTCAGAAATACAAATATGGTGATGAGTACGAAGGTTGGTGATGAATTCGGCATCGACCAAGGGTTCCTTTCCCAAGACCGTAACATTAACCCACTGAGCAAGAACTTCTACAGAAGACATTTTTTTCTAGGGTACGATGAAAACCTACAAAGGGAAAAGGAAAAAGAATAAAAAACGAGAGTTCCTAAGGGGCATGAAATCTAACAGAAACCTATGACGTCACCTTCTCCCTCTCCAAAGAAAATAAAAGGCATGCAAACAGAAGCACTTAATAAAAGGGAAGAAAAACCAAGTTGGGTTGGTCTAGTGGTTAGCTCACTAGTCCGCTTAAGCAAGTGTTGGGGTTCGAATTCCGCCTTGTGCATGTAGCAATCCATTGGCCAGCGGCAAACCCTTAAATGGAGCTCAGTACCGTGGCGGATTAGTCATTGGCCTGCCGGGCTGGGGGATACCGTGGGAAACAAAAAAAAAAATAAAAGGGAAGAAAGAACCAACCTTTGCCTGAAAATGAGTAGAGGAAAATGAAAGCCTTCAACGAAAGTATCCCACGAACAGATACGAAAGTGTTCCACGAACAGATAAAAGGGAAAAATTTGAAAAATCGAAGAAATGAAACAACGAAAGAAGAGGGAAGTACTTATAAGCACGTTGGGGCATAATGGTA
The DNA here is from genome assembly GCF_000817695.3 of Arachis duranensis. Classification (NCBI taxonomy): domain Eukaryota; kingdom Viridiplantae; phylum Streptophyta; class Magnoliopsida; order Fabales; family Fabaceae; genus Arachis; species Arachis duranensis. Next base: position 42,869,833 of record NC_029774.3, read on the forward strand.
AAAATGGAAGTAGTCATTAATGAATGCACCTTACCAAGGTAATTAATACATACGCACACCCCTAACGGACGCGACGTTTGATTAGACGTAACTGTGAAAATCAAAAGTCACGAAAATTCACGTCGGTTGTAAACAAATCACGTCGGTTCCCTCACAAGTCGGTTACGACCCCGAGTAGAATACTCGAACCCAAATCTTAAAATAAATTGGGCTTGAGTAGGGGCACTGTTCATACCCTGGCCCAACGATAAGGCCCAGGTCCCAACAAAAGGCCCAACCCAAAAGGGTTGAGCTTCGCCTTGTACCGACCTCCTTCCTACGAAGTTGGTTCTTATCACGACTAACCTTAAAGAAGTCGGGGACGAAGATTTGCTGGCAGATAATCACTTATTCAAATGAGTAACTGCCCCTAAAATCTCTCTACCCACTTCCAGGAGCCATATCTCAACCTCCCTAAGATAAAGGAACGGTTATCCACCTTAAAAGGCGGAACTACTTCAGTGGTGGTTATGGGTTCACCCCTATAAATACACTGACACCTCTCAGGTATCACATAAGCCCAATACTCTCTAGACTTGTTTTACCCCTTTGCTGACTTTGGCATCGAAGTGTCTTTGCAGGTACCACCCCCATTCTCCCTTACACAAGTCGGACGGGAGCCTTGGATCACCAACTCACTTGGACGTTTCATCGTTGAGACGATTGGGCCAGCCAAACTCGTCCAACCTATTAATCTCCGGTTATCCACCGTAACAGTCACTATATTTAAATCTGACTCTATTTAAGAATCCGTGGACATGAAGCAATTTAAACCTGACTCCAAACCTAACCTAACTGATCTAATACTTTACTATCCTACAAAGAACAGAAAACGTGTCCCTGACCCAACTGATCTTGTATGAAAATGTGTCGCCCCTTTAGCTATGCCAACAAATTTCATCACATAAGGAATAAAAATGGCATCATCACCGTAGCATTACCCTTAACTTTATCGGACAATAAAAATTTAGTATAATAATGCAATGGATATTCGGTTTTTAATTTGAATATGGAAGCAAAAAGTGGTGTTTGGATATGGATATGGAGAATACAGGTGCTTCACAGTCATGTGGTGTCAGTAAAACAGAACGAGTTTTCCATATATTCCATTTCATAAATTGTCTCACATATTAGTTTTGTACCCCATGAATCTATATCCGGACAGATCACACATAAGCTTTCCATATCCATAAAATTGAGCCATGGATATTTATTCAATAGAGAAAATAGAGCTTAAAAATAAAATGAATGGATATTTAGCCTCCGAAAAAGTTTTCTTCTAAAAAATGTAGATACTTTATTACTTATTTGAGTGAATTTTTTTTGTCGATTTTGAATGAACTTTTAAAAAAATTATTATAAAATTTAATACAATTTAAGGATTCAATTAAAAAAACATACGAATTTAATTAAAATTATAATAAAATTATACAGACTTATAGAATATAATAATTAAACCTATTCTTTATCAATAATTTGACAAAGGGCGAGTCCTGCACATATAATATTCATAAATAAAAGTTATTTTGAAATTAGATTGTGCACTCCTTTGGTATGGTAGTTGGATCCGTGAAACTATATTACTAGAAGCCACATTTAGTACAATTTTATCCTTTCACTTAACTTTTGCTTATATCGAATTTGTAAAAAAATGTTTTACCACAACCTTCATAACCATAAAAAAAAAAAACAGAAGAATCATCATTGAGAATCCATTATATTAAACCACTCACAAATGGATAATATGTTAGAGGGTATATATATATAATTGATGGACTGTTAATATAAATTTACTTCTAATTAAGTAATATCACATTAAAAAAAATAATTATTTTTATGATACATTCAAAAGAACGAATGTAATTAAATGACCCTATAAAAAGTTTGTCACTATCAATGAATTAAAAATAAATTATATTTATAAAAAAATAGTGTTTAAAACGTTTAATATTATTTAAAATACTTTGTATTCCCAAATTCAATATGAAGATTTTGTATAAGAGATTAATATATTTATTCCCTTAATTGGAATAAATATGCATATAATTATGTTTTTAAAACAACCAAGCAATTATAATTTTTTTTTTGATTTAATTTTGATAGTTTAAAAGTATATAAAAGTCATAGGTAGAGTATCGAATTAGCATCATTTTTTAACTCGATTACTTGAATTTTTTTATTATACCAATAAAAACAAAACTCAAAAACCGTAAAAGAAAATTGATGATAAAAAACTACTGAAATTACATATTCAAATTAAATGGACTTAACAATAAGTTGAGGTTGCCTCTCAAGTTTCTTTGAAAATAAACTAATCAAATTCTACTATTATTATTACAAGCCACATATATCAAATAATATATTTATTAATTTTTTAATTTATTACAAAAAATTTAAATCATAATACTAATAATACATCACAGAGTTATTATTATTAATGTATTAATTATATTTTGATTTTTATTATTTATATATTTAAAATTATATTAAGAATTATTTATTTCGTTTTATAATAAATAATATTTTAAATATGAATAATTTATTAGTTAATATATAAGTACTATATCATACATTCAAGAATTTATTAAAAAAAATAATATTAATATAATGAATTAAAAAAATTCAAAAAGAGATATTATATCAACCTTTTTAGAATAAAATAAATCTTTGAACCAATTTAAAAACAATTAGGTCCGTGCTTAATTGTATTACCTAACAAATTAACATTTGACATTATATTACCTAACAAATTAACATTTGACGAAAAAGATAGGAACTGAAGTGAACTAATTAATCTCAATTAATAATGTACGGAATTTTGTTTTTACCATTTTAAAAAGGCCAAAATTGATATATAAGATTATTATTGATTGAATCGTTGTTATATTCGAATTAATTATAAGGAATGGTTTTTTTGATAATCTAATCTCAATATAATTGAGATATTCCCATGTTAAATAAGGTGTTACATAGCACTTGCACCTGAATCTTTGCGGAAATTGCACTCGCAGTTTTGTAAAATCAAACTCGGACTTTTCTATATAAATAAATAACAAAAATATATTATTTTTTAAAATACGCACGAAAAAATGCTTCCCAAAATATGCAGGACTACTTTAAGTGTGGCGCATGCAAATTGAATTTATACGCCAATTCAGGATTGACGGCCACGAATTGAAACTGGCAGTGACAAGTTGAAAAGCTGAGACTCCAATTTGTTATTGGCGTACACGAAATGAATCAATTCACTACTCGCACACGTGAGTTGGGCCACATCAGAAGCATAGCAGAGGTTACACTATGTTCTAATAATAATGCAACTTACCAATACCAATCAAACATAAATATGACACCATTGATAACATACTATTTTGAATTACAAAATTACTATAGCTGTAGTTAAAAGTAAGTTCTCATATCAGTCTTTATATATTGATGCACTTTGTTTTTTGATTAAATAATTACATATTATATAATAAAATAATAAAAAATATAATAGACAAATAATTAACAGCAGCTCTATTAGTATAATTTATTATTATTGATCGGCACTTAATTAATAATATTTAAAATTATTTGTAAAAAATATAATGTTAAACTGCTGGATTATAAATATTGAATTGTTGACTAAAAATACTAACAAATATAGATTAAAATCGTTGATATTTAAATCAGTGGTGGATCCAAAAATTTTATAAAGAAGAGGCCGAAAATAAAAAAATTAAAAATACCATATTAAAATTAAAAAGTTTAATAAAAAAATAATTATATATTTTAATATTATTTTAAACTAAAATTAATTTTAAAAAAGGGTAAAGTATACTTTTTGTCCCTGAAGTTTGATAAAAGTTTCAAAAATACCCCTAAGTTTTATTTTATTTTAATTTTATTCCAAAAGTTTTCGATTTGTATCAAATATACCCCTGACAGTTAATTTTTAAAAAAATTTAAGACCAATTCAACAACAATTTCATAAGAATAACCCTCAACACAAACAAATCAAGAATAATTTTCATGCATTATTGTTAGATTGGTCTTAAATTTTTTGAAAATTTAGCCGTCGAGGGTATATTTGATGCAAATCGAAAACTTCTGGGACATAATTGAAACAAAATAAAACTTAGGATTATTTTAAAAACTTTTGCCAAACTTTAGGGACAAAAAGTATACTTTACCCTTAAAAAATCACTTAATATATTTTGATTTTAATATTATACAAAATAAAATTTAATCTAATTTATTTTTATGTATATATTTTCTTATTACATCCAATTAAAAATTATTATAAAAATCAAAGTATTTTTATATAATAATAGATAGAAAAATTATAAAAAAAACTTGAAAGAACAAAAGAAAATAAATTTTAAATGAATGACATGGGACTTGAACTCATGCTTTGAAGTATAAAATACCTCCTTTTAACCACTAAACTAGAAAGTATATTTCTCAAAACTTTTAAACATTAGATATCATGTATTTTAAGATTTGGCCCCCTAAATCCACCTCTGATTTTAATCTTTTTCAAAAATTAAATTTATAGAGTAACATAATAAAAAAAGATTATGAGATACTAAATTTGTCTTTCTATTTGTAGTGGTTGATTAGTAGTTAATTTTTAAAATTATTTACGCAAATATTTTAATATACAAGTGATATACATAAATTCAAAATCAGATTATCTAAAGTAAAATAGTTGAGTTAGTAAACAAATAAAATAAAAAGTTAATTACTATTAGATTTATAATTTTTATAAATTATGTGTTTTATTATCTTAATTAAGAATGATTATTTTTTTTATTTTAAAAAAATTTGAAATATATAATAAATTTTTTTTCCATCAATAAA
>NC_029774.3:42874790-42892939 GCF_000817695.3 Arachis duranensis
TGTATTTAAAATAAATTAATGTATATAATATATAAGATATATTCATATTAATAAATAATTCACTTAATATATTTTGATTTTAATATTATACAAAATAAAATTTAATCTAATTTATTTTTATGTATATATTTTCTTATTACATTCAATTAAAAATTATTATAAAAATCAAAGTATTTTTATATAATAATAGATAAAAAAATTATAAAATAAACTTGAAAGAACAAAAGAAAATAAATTTTAAATGAATGACATGGGACTTGAACCCATGCTTTGAAGTATAAAATACCACTCTTTAACTAGTGAACTAAAAAGTATATTTGTCAAAAATTTTAAACATTATATGTCATATATTTTAAGATTTGAAAATTTAGGGGAGGCCAAGGCCATTCTGGTGCCCCCTAAATCCGTCTTTGTCAACAGGTCATAAGATTCGAAAGGAAAATAAACCATGTAGAAACAGGAACAACACCAAAACTCAAAGAGGTGCAAAAAGTAAAAAGAACTACACGAGTACGTTATTTCAAAAAAGAAGCTATTCATACCCAAGATCGAGCCACCCGACCCGAGATGTTTAGCGACAGAGCAACCGACCTCTTCAGGTCCGACTATCTGACCTCTTCTCAAAGAGCTCGGCCAAATTGTCAGGAAAGCCCAGTAAAGGACCCAAATAGAGGAACACGACCCAAATCCAAAGGCAGCCCAAGCCTATAGAGATAAGGGCGATTCCCTTGAAGATACGAGGACCTCACTCAAAGATAAGATAAGATAAGATAAGATAACTAACTTATCTTATCTAAAAAGGTCACTCCACACCATTATAAATACGCTGGAGCACCCAGGTATAACTCATACTCTGATTCTACTCAATACCTGCTTAATACCCTTGCTAACTTAAGCATCGGAGTCCGTTGTAGGTACCACCACCCTCCGATGATAAAGGATCAGCAGCACCCCCAGTTCGACAAGTCGGATGCAGCCGCTCCGGCTGCCACCAGCAAGTCGGACACGACAGCGCCGACCAGTGCAGAAGATCTCGTCCGAGATCGACCTACAGTTTCAGGTAATTCTCGGAACATTGGCGCCGTTGTCAGAGAACCTGGAAGTCATCCCACGACCATGGCGGACAACCTTGACAATGATCACAACTCAGGTCTAGAAGATAGAACGCCACACAAAAACGTGGACACTACGCCCAAAGATACCCCGCAACCTAACGGAGACAAAATTCACCAAACCCGGGAGCCCTTGAGACGCTTCAAGATCGTTTAAAACAACTTGAGAAAGAAGTCCAACACCAGCGAAAAGCTGGGAAAGACCTACAGAGGGAGATAAGGCGACGCCGGAAATTGGAGGACAAACTCCTAAAACTCGAAGCCGATCTCAAAACTAAGGCGACTCGATCTACCCACGAGGACAGCTCCCGCAAGGACCAAAATCCATTTACCAAGGAGATCATGAAGACCGAAATTCCAAAAGACTTTAAACTCCCATATATGGCCTTATATGATGGCACATTTCAGAAGTCGAATGTACCTCACCGACGCCTCAAACCCAGTCCGCTGCAAAGCTTTCCCGACTACCTTAACAAAAATGGCGATTAAGTGGTTTGACAATCTACCCCCCCAGATCCATCTCAAGCTTCGACGACCTAGCCAAGAAGTTTCTAGCCAGATTCTCTATCCAGAAAGACAAAACCAAGCAAGCCCCAAGTCTATTAGAAATCAAACAAAGAGATCGGGAAAGTCTCCGCAACTACGTGGAAAGATTCAATAAAGCATGTGTAGACATACAAAGTCTGCCTACAGAAGCGGCCATCATGGGCCTCATCAATGGCCTACGAGAAGGGTCTTTTAGCCAATCCATATCAAAGAAGCATCCCACATCTCTAAATGAGGTACAAGAATGAGCAGAGAAGTATATCAACATGGAGAAAAACGCTCGACTAGGAGAGACCTCAAAATCCGGATCCTCCTACTCTTCCTGAGATAAGGATAAAGAATCCAAGAAAAAAGAAGATCGACATGGGGAAAAGATAAAAAAATACCACAATTATACCCCTCTTCGGATATCCCTTGTGGATGTCTACAGAGAAGTATGCCATACTGAAAAGATACCTCCAGCTCGACCACTCAAAAGCATAAAAGGAGGAGGAAACCGGGCAGAATATTGTGAATATCATCGAATCTATGAACATTCCACCAACGAATGTTTCGACTTAAAAAATATCATAGAAAAACTGGTGAGGAAAGGAAAATTAGATCGGTATTTGGCGAGCCGAGCTGACGATCCCAGAAAAAGAAGGGATGAAGATGTTGGACGGGCAGAACGACCACCCTGTACACCCGAGAGACATGTCCATATGATACACAGAGGATTTGCGGGAGACGGGATCTCCAAATCATCTCGCAAAAGATATATCAAATAGGTATATCATGTTGAGGGAAGAGAGGAAACACCCGACATCCCCACAATTACTTTTACCAAAGAGGACGCATCCGGCATCATCCCAGAACACAACGATCCTATGGTCATCACTATCGTATTGACAAACGCAAATCTCCACCGCACACTGATAGACCAAGGAAGCTCCGCCGACATACTATTCAAAACTGCCTTTGACAAACTCGGCCTAGAAGAAAAAGAACTCAGAGCATATCCGAACAACCTATTCGGACTGGGAGACACCCCAGTTCAATCACTTGGATACGTCTCACTACACATGACCTTTGGAAATGGAAACCAGTCAAGAACACTCAAAATAGACTACATTGTGGTCGACATAAGCTCAGCCTACAATGCCTTAATAGGTCGGACAACATTGAATAAGCTCGGTGCAGTAGTGTTGACTCCACATCTATGCATGAAGTTTCCAACTACAAAAGGAATATCTACAATAAAAGCAGACCAGAAGACGGCGCACCGCTGCTACAATGAAAGTTTAAACCTCAGAGGCAGAGGAGAAGAATTCCATACAATCGAACTCGGTGGAGCTCAGAGGCGGGAAGAACGCTGCCCACAATCCGAAGGTGAAGTAGAAAAAGTCCAGATCAGAGATATCCCGGACCAAACAACCAATATCGGTACAATCCTAAAAGGAGGCATAAAAGAATCACTCGTACAGTTCTTGCGAGATAACGTCGACCTTTTTGCATAGAAGGCTGCAGACATGCCAGGTATAGACCCCAAGTTAATGTGCCACAAGCTAGCAGTCTACCGAGGATCTCAGCCAGTACAACAGAAACGTAGAAAGCTCAGGCCAAAACGATCCCAAGCTGTGGAAGAGCAGGTACAAGCTCTACTGGAGGCAGGATTCATAAGAGAAGTCACTACCCACTATGGCTAGCTAACGTTGTCTTGGTGAAAAAATCAAATGGGAAGTGGCGGATGTGCACTGACTACACTGATCTCAACAAAGCCTGCCCAAAAGATCCTTATCTACTTCCAAGTATCGACGCTCTGGTAGATTCCTCCTCTGGGTATAAATACCTCTCGTTTATGGATGCATATTCGAGATATAATCAAATTCCGATGTATCCACCTGACCAAGAAAAAACATCGTTCTTAACCCCAAAAGCAAAATACTGCTACATTGTCATGCCATTTGGACTAAAAAACGTAGCAGATACCTATCAGAGATTGATGAATAAGATCTTCATAGATCACATCGGAAAAATCATGGAAGTATATGTGGACGACATGTTAATAAAGACACAAAGCGAAAAGACGCTGCTGTCTGACCTCACCCAAGTATTCGACACTATAAGAAGGCATGGCATGCGACTTAATCCTGCAAAATGCACCTTCACAGTAGAGGCTGGCCAGTTCTTGGGTTTTATGCTCACACAAAGAGGAATCGATGCAAATCCGGATAAATGCCGGGCCATACTCGACATGAAGAGCCCGACTTGTGTCAAGGAAGTACAACAACTCGATGGAAGGTTGGCAGCCTTGTCCAGATTTCCAGCTGGATCAACAATAAGATATCTCCCCTTCTATGCCACTCTAAGGAAGGGAAAGATGTTTGAATGGACAACGGAGTGCGAGCAGGCCTTCCAAGATTTCAAAAGATTCTTGGGACAGCCACCTATCCTAACTCGGCCTTGGGAATGAGAACCACTTATATTATATCTTGTAGTAGGAAGTCGGGCAGTAGTCTCAGCATTAGTCCGAGAAGACGACAATGGGCAACAACCTGTATACTTAATCAGCAAAGCGCTACAAGGATCCGAGACGAACTACCAAAAAATAGAAAAATTCGCCTATGCTCTCATACTAACCTCTCGACGACTCCGTCCATATTTCCAAGCTCACATCATTAAGGTTCGGACCAACCAACCCGTAAAATGAATTTTGCAGAAAACAGACCTAGCAGGCAGAATTTTACAATGGGCAGTCGAGTTGTCTGAATTCGACCTTCAATATGAAGTCTGGACAGCCATCAAATCGCAATATCTAGCTGACTTCATTTTAGAATTTATAGACACTTCGAAAATTCCTATAGAATGGAATCTTTATGTGGACGGTTCCTCAAACAAAACTGGAAGCAACGCAGGCGTCATCATAGAAAGCGACCAGGGAACCCAAATCGAACTTTTCCTAAAATTCGGGTTCCCTGCCTCCAACAACCAAGCCGAGTATGAGGCACTACCGGCTGGTTTCAAGTTGGCTAAGGAGGTTGGAGCTCAAAAGCTCATCATCTTCAGCGACTCACAGGTAGTCACTTCACAAATAGCAGGGAGCTACCAAGCCAAAGAGTTCACCATGAAAAAGTACCTGGACAAAACCAGGGAACAGCTCGGACAACTTGGGAAATACGAGTTTCGCCACATACCCCAAGAACAGAACGCCCGAGCTGATGTACTCTCAAAACTAGCCAGCACCAAACCAGGGGGTGTTCATACCCTGGGTCGAACTGTCCGACCCGGGATGTTCGACAGATAAAGCGACCGACCTCTTCAGGTCAGGACAACCCGACCTCTTTTGTAAGAGCTCGGCCAAGTCTACAAGGAAGCCTAAATAAGGGCCCAAATAGAGGAACACGCCCCAAATCTTAAGGCGGCCCAAGCCTACAGAGAGAAGGGCGGTTCCCTTAAAAGATAAAGATGACCTCACTTAAAGATAAGATAAAGATAAGATAAGATAACTAACTTATCTTATCCATAGAAGGCCACATCTCACCATTATAAATACACTGGAGCACTCAGGTATAACTCATACTCTGATTCTACTCGATACCTGCTTAATACCCTTGCTAACTTAAGCATCGGAGTCCCTTGCAGGTACCCCCACCCTCCGGGGACGAAGGATCAGCAGCACTTTTAGTCCCACAAGTCGGACACACCAGCTCCGGCGACTATATACCAGCCAGACACATCGGCTCCGACCAACACAGAAGATCTCGACCGAGATTGACCTACAGTTTTAGGTAACCCTCGGAACATTGGCGCCGTTATCGGGGAGCCTGGAAGTCATTCCAATACCATGGCGGACAACCATGACAACGACCACGATTCGAGTTTGGAAGATAGGATACCACACAAAAACACGGATGCTATACTTAAAGATACTCCAGAATCCAATGGAGACAAAAATTCATGAAATCCAGGGGCGATAGAAGCACTTCAAAATCGATTGAAGCAACTTGAGAAAGAAGCCCAACATCAACGCGAAAAAGAAGAGGATCTACGTCGGGAGATAAGGCAGCGCTGATAAATAGAAGATAAGCTTATGAAACTCGAAGCTGATCTCAAAACTAAAGCTACTCGACCCTCCACAGAGGATAGCTCTCAGAAAGATCAAGATCCATTCACCAGGGAAATTATGAAGACCAAAATCCCAAAAGATTTCAAACTTCCGGATATGACTCTATATGACGGCACCTCGGACCCCAAACACCATCTCAGCAACTTCAGAAGTAGAATGTACCTCACTGATGCCTCAGATGCAGTTCGCTGCAAAGCCTTTCCAACAAGTCTTACCAAGACAGACATTAGATGGTTCGACAACCTACCCCCAAAATCCATCTCGAGTTTCGACGACCTGGCCAAAAAGTTCCTGGCTCGATTTTCCACACAAAAGGACAAAGCCAAACACGCACCCAGCCTACTAGGGATCAAGCAAGGAGATCGGAAGAGTCTTCGTAACTACATGGAAAGATTCAACAAAACATGCATGGATATACAAAATCTACCAACAGAAGCTGCCATCATGGGTCTCATAAACGGCCTACGAGAAGGACCATTTAGCCAATCTATATAAAAAAGGTACCCGACATCCCTAGACGAAGTACAAGAACGGGCGCAGAAGTACATCAACATGGAGGAAAATTCTCGACTTGGGAAAGCCTCGAGGTTCGGCTCTGCATACCGAGAAAAAGATAAAGAATCCAGGAAAAAAGAAGATCGCTCCGGAGAGAAAATAAAAAAATATCATAACTACACCCCCTCTTAGGGTGTCCCTGGTAGATATTTACAAAGAAGTTTGCCATACGGAAAAAATACCCCCAGCTCGGCCACTTAAAGGCAAAACGGGAGGAGGAAATCGGAACGAATACTGTGAGTATCATCGAGTCCGAGGACATTCCACCAACGAATGTTTTGACTTGAAAAACGTCATAGAGAAATTAGTTAGGGAAGGAAAACTAGATCGGTTCCTGGCCAACCGAGAGGAAGAATCAAGAAAAAGAAGAAGGGATGAAGATGTCGGACGATCTGAGCGATCACCCCGCACACAGGAAAGACATATCCACGTGATACACGGTGGATTTGCTAGAGAAGGAATCTCCAAATCATCCCGCAAGCGACACCTCAAAGAAGTGTATCATGTCGAAGGCAAGAAAGAGGTGCCAGACATCCCAGTAGTCACGTTTACCAAAGAAGATGCATCCGGAATCATCTCAGGACACGACGACCCCATGGTCATCACAATTATATTGGCAAACGCCAACCTCCACCGTACATTAATTGACCAAGGAAGCTCCGCCGACATCCTATTCAAAACTGCCGTCGACAAGCTCGGCTTAGAAGAAAAAGAGCTAAGAGCATACCCGAACAGTCTGTTCGGACTTGGGGATACCCCAGTACAGCCACTGGGATACGTATCGTTACATACAACCTTCGGAAAGGGGAACCAATCCAGAACACTTAAGATAGACTATATCGTGGTCGACGTAAGCTCAGCCTACAATGCCTTAATAGGTCGGACAACGTTAAATCAATTTGGAGCAATAGTTTCAACTCCACATCTATGTATGAAATTCCCAACTACAGAAGGGATAGCTACAATAAAATCAGATCAAAAGATGGCGCGTCGCTGTTATAACGAAAGTCTAAATCTCTGAGGCGAAGGAGGAGAGTTCCACACAATTGAACTCGGCGGAGATCAGAGACGAGAAGAACTCCGCCCACGACCCGAAGGAGAAATAGAAAGAGTCCAGATCGGAGATACCTCGGACAAAACAACTAATATTGGCACGATCCTGAAAGGAGACGCAAAAGAATCGCTAATACGGTTTCTACGAGATAATGTTGATCTCTTCGCATGAAAAGTTGCCGATATGCCAGGCATAGATCCCGAACTAATGAGCCACAAGCTGGCAGTCTACCCGGGATCCCGACCGGTACAACAAAGACGAAAAAAACTCGGGCAGAATGGTCTCAGGCTGTAGAAGAACAAGTACAAGCACTACTGGAGGCAGGATTCATAAGAGAAGTTAAATACCCACTATGGCTAGCAAATGTCGTCTTGGTGAAAAAATCAAATGGGAAGTGGCGAATGTGCACTGACTACACCGACCTCAACAAAGCCTGCCCAAAAGACCCTTATCCCCTCCCAAGCATCGATGCTTTAGTAGATGCCTCATCAGGATATAAGTATCTCTCGTTCATGGACGCGTACTCAGGATACAACCAGATCCTAATGTATCCACCAGATCAAGAAAAACCTTGTTTCTCACACCAAAAGCGAATTATTGCTACATCGTAATGCCTTTCGGCCTTAAAAACGCGGGAGCCACTTATCAAAGGCTAATGAATAAAGTCTTCTCAAACCACATCGGAAAAATCATGGAGGTCTATGTGGACGACATGTTGATAAAGACACAAAATGAGGAAACATTACTAACCGACTTGGTTCAAGTGTTCGACACCATACGGAAGCACAACATGTGACTCAACCCGGCTAAATGCACCTTCGCAGTAGACGCAGGAAAATTCCTGGGCTTCATGCTCACACAAAGAGGAATAGAGGCAAATCCAGATAAATGCCAGGCCATACTCAACATGAAAAGCCCGACCTGTGTCAAAGAAGTCCAACAACTCAATGGGAGACTGGCAGCCTTGTCCAGATTCCTAACAGGGTCAGCAATAAGATCCTTCCCCTTCTACGCTACCTTAAGAAAGGAAAAAAATTTCGAGTGGACAACGGAATGTGAACAAGGCTTTCGAGACTTTAAAGAATTCCTGGGACAGCCCCCCATCCTATCTCGACCACGAGAGGGAGAACCACTCATACTATACCTGGCCGTAGGAAGTCGGGCAATAGCCTCAGCATTAATTAGAGAAGATGAAGGGGGACAACAACCCGTCTACTTCATTAGTAAAGCACTACAGGGGTCAGAGCTAAACTACCAGAAAATAGAAAAGTTCGCGTACGCTTTAATACTCACATCCCGACGACTTCGCCCATACTTCCAATCGCACACCATCAGAGTTCGGACCAACCAGCCCATAAAAGGGATACTGCAGAAAATAGATCTAGCAGGAAGAATCTTATAGTGGGCAATTGAGTTGTCTGAGTTTGACCTTCAATACGAGGCGCGGATAGCCATCAAATCACAATACCTAGCCGACTTCATTGCAAAATTCACAGACACCACAGAAATCCCCATAGAGTGGAACATATACATGGACGGCTCCTCAAATAAAGCCGGAAGCGGTGCAGGTGTGATAATCGAAAGCAACCAGGGAACCCGACTTGAGCTTTCCTTGAAATTCGGATTCCCGGCCTCAAACAACCAGGCGGAATATGAAGCGTTATTAGCTGGCTTGATGTTGGCTAGGGAAGTTGGAGCTCAGAAACTCAACATCTACAGTGACTCACAAGTCATTACCTCGCAAATAACGGGAAGCTACCAAGCCAAAGATCCTACCATGAAAAAATATCTGGATAAAACCAAAGAACAGCTCGAACAACTGGGAGAATATAGGACCTGCCACATACCCTGCGAGCAAAATGCCCGAGCTGACACGCTCTCAAAGCTAGCCAGCACCAAACCAGGGGGCAACAATAGAAGCCTCATCCAAGAAATACTGCAGAACCCATCGATATCAGAAGAAGAAAAAATCCTAGCCATAACAAGTCAGGATCAAGGATGGATGACCCCTATAATTAACTACCTCAAAACAGAAGCGCTCCCCACAGATAAAAATGAGGCAAAAAGGTTAAAAAGGGAGGCACAGTACTACACTATCATAAATAACATCTTATACAAAAGAAGGATCTCAACACCACTGTTAAAATGCGTATTGACCTCCAACACAAAAGAAGTCTTGGAGGAAGTACACAGCGGCATTTGTGGTAATCATCTCGGAGCGCAAGCTCTCACCAAAAAGGTACTCTGAGCAGGATTCTACTGGCCAACTCTACGAAAAGAAGCAACAGAATTTGTAAAGACATGTCCACCGTGTCAGAAGCATGCCAACTTTCACATCGCTTTGCCAGAAAACTCATTAGCGTGACCTCACCCTGGCCATTTGCAAAATGGGGACTCAATCTTCTCGGACCCTTCCCACAGGGATCGGGACAAGTAAAATTCCTTATAGTAGGGGTAGACTATTTCACAAAAATGGATCGAGGTAGAACCCCTAGCCAATGCTACTGCTCAAAGAAGCCGGAAATTCCTATCTAGGAACATCGTTACAAGGTTTGGGGTCCCATACTCCATCACCACAGACAATGGCACCCAATTCACAGATGCAGGCTTCAGAAAGTTAGTGGCCGACTTAAATATAAAACACCAATTCACCTCCGTCGAACATCCCCAAGCCAATGGACAAGACGAAGTGGCCAACAAAGTCATATTGGCCGGGTTGAAGCGTAGACTGCAAGAAGCAAAAGGGGCCTGGGCTGAGGAACTTTCACAAGTCCTATGGGCGTATCGGACGACCCCCCATTCTACCACGAACTAATGACCATTCCGACTAACATACGGAGTGGAGGCAATGATTCCAATAGAGGTCGAGGAAGGATCTCCCCGAGTAGTCCACTACAATGAACAAACCAATTCTCAACTCCAAAGAGAAGAGCTCGACCTACTTCCAGAAATCCAAGAAAGAGCTCGGATCAAAGAAGAAGCACTAAAGCGGCGAATGGCTTCCAGGTATAATCAGAGGGTAGTGCCAAGAGATTTCACGGAGAACGATCTCGTCTTAATCCGAAATGATATTGGAACAACTCGACTTGGAGAAGGAAAGCTGGCAGCTAATTGGAAAGGACCCTACCGAGTCACAGAAGTACTTGGGAAGGGCTACTACAGACTGTCCGAACTCGAGGGACGAGAACTCCCCAGATCATGGCACGCCTGTAACCTAAGAAGGTACTATAGTCAGATAAAGGTCTCATCACAAGACGCACTCTTTTTCCTGAAAAGGTTTTTTAATGAGGCGTCAAGACTGAGATTTAATCCGACTTAAGGGTATAAAAAACTCCCGCCTGTATATATTTGCACTTTTTTTTTAAAAAAATACATTTCAGATATTCTACAAAGTACTCAAGACGCATTAATCTGAAGCATTCATCGTCCGATTATAAAGCAACAGATCGAACAAGAAGTGAAGAACAGATTCACTATACGATCTTGATAGGAATAATCGACCGACAAAGGTGAAAACGCGATTCACCTAAAGGTCGATTAAACCAGGACAGAAAACCACAATCTACAAATCGGCAAAAGATGAATACAGAATAATGCAAGAAGTTATCGAAAGTGATCCCAAAAAAGAACCTGACGAGGTCTTATGGATTGCTATATAATAACTTAAAAAAAGACTGGCCGACATTAAAAAGTCGGATCAAGCCAGTCCAAGTTATCAGCAAATCCCTGGAAAGAGGTCCGGCCAACCCTATTAAAGAGGAATTGCTATAACTTAGAAGAGATCGACTTAACGAAGTCGGTTTCCTACAAAACAAGTTGTAAAAGTAATCCCTGAAAGAGACCTAACAACGGTCCAAGAAAGAGGATTACAAAAACAACTGAGAAGAGATCGACCTAACGAAGTCGGTTTCCTACAAAACAACTTGTAAAAGTAATCCTTGAAAGAGACCTAACAAAGGTCCAAGAAAGAGGATTACAAAAACAACTTAGAAGAGATTGACCTAACGAAGTCGGTTTCCTACAAAACAAGTTGTAAAAGTAATTCCTGAAAGAGACCTAACAAAGGTCCAAGAAAGAGGATTACAAAAACAACTTAGAAGAGATCGACCTAACGAAGTCGGTTTCCTACAAAACAAGTTGTAAAAGTAATCCCTGAAAGAAACCTAACAAAGGTCCAAGAAAGAGGATTACAAAAACAACTTAGAAAAGATCGACCTGGGCGAAGTCGGTCTCCCACAAACATAAGTTATAAAAAGTAATCCCTTAAAGAAACCTGGCAAAAGCCCAGAAAAGAGGATTACAACAATAACTTAGAAGGGGACCAACATAAAGAAATCGGTCATAAGGCGCTAAAAATACAAACAAAAGCGAGGAAACCGAAAAACAAGTTGGACCCCCACAAGTCATGACCTCAAAAGGATCCAAGCTACAAACAAAGGTACGAAAGCAATCTAAAGAGGCCAAGCAGCAAGATTCCAACAGACACCCTGCTAAAGCACAATGAAAGCATAGTATGCTAAAGCTTCAAAGAGGCCACCGAAATCAACCTCAGAGAAACCATTTTGTTTTCAAAATAAAGTTGCTAAAAATAGCAACTAGAGTATCAACAGTCAATAAAACATCATTCACAACAATAAGTTCAAAAGCCCACAAATCGGGCTATTTACACAAATATTCAGAAAAAAGATCAGCTAAGATCGGGAGCCTTCCCGGCAGCATCAGTACGGGGAGAAGGAGGGCGAGCCTAAAGGGGCACAGAATCTACAGTTCCATCATCCCGGTTCAGAATCTGGCAATCCGGATAAGATGCAACGGGAGGAATCGAGGAGGTCGACACCTTAAGAGAAGGCACTGGAAGAGGGTCAGCATCATCATCATCCTGGTCATTAGGGACAATTTTACCATCCCTCACAACATTGTCCAGGCTGACAAGAGTCAAGTCGGCATCAGGGGCAACAATTCGGAACTGTTCCATTAGGTTCTCGGGGGCAGCAGTTACGCTACCTACAAGGTGACCCTGAAGCTCGCCATAATTAGCCCGAGCAGTTTCCAACTCATCCCGGAGGCGCATTAATTCCCTATAAGCTGAGACATAGCTATCCTTATGCTTCAGGGCCATGTCCTCAGCCAACTTCAAAGAAGTAGCCAGGGCAATAGAGCTGGCCTTCTCACCCTCCAGCTCCTTCTCCACCTTCGCCAACTTCACCTCCAACTCCTCCTTCAGACCCTTGGTTCGATCAAATTCCAACTTGGCCTCCTCCATGAAGGATTTTGTGGCATGAATCGGAATTCCCTGAACTGTTCGGAAAATAGCCGCACCCATATGAGCCATCTTCACACTACTTTTGGTGATAAAATCCAGATGCTGAAGAAGAGACACGTCGTCCATGGAAAGCCCACCATAGGGGGCAATTTGCTGGTCAACAAACTCGATAGCATGAAAGTCCGTGGCATCCAGATTAATGGGCTCGGATGTCTTTTGCTTTTTTAAGGGAGGGACACCAGAAGCAATGGCAGAAGTTTGAGGAGGATCGACCTGATGAAACCGAGGAGTAGGAATTACTTTCCTCGACTCAAGGGAACTCGGCACAGGAGGCTTTATAGGGATCTGTGAAGATCCCTCGTCGGCCACCTTGGCCGAGATGTTCAGAGCAGCAGTTGCTTTCTTTGCCCTTTTAAAGGCCATCATGGAGTCACTATTCTTTGACATCTCTGCAAACACAAAGACAGTCGCAACAAAGAGTTACAAATTCAATGAGAGGAAGAAAAAGGAAACAAGTATAGAAACAAGTCAAACAAATAGTCAGACAAATACCCAAAACAGTCCGAACCAAGGACGGGTCATTCAAAAATCTTTTTGTATCAAGATGGGGTGGTTTCCCCCAGAGATCCTCAAGAACAACTACAAAAGTGCGCTCGACATCGTCAAGCATCTCCCAAGTATAGCGAGACACTCTTACATCCTTCTGCCACTCTAGAGGGAAGGAGGGCTCATCATTTTCATCAAGAAAAAAGGGGCGGGCCCCCTCAACAGCACGAATTAAAGAAATAATTCTTGAGTCTTTAAAAGACTCATCATATATAGCAAAAACCTTATGGCCCTGGGCAGACCTGAAGGAAACCCAGGAAGCTTTCTTTTTCGAAGAACCGCCGGGCTTCGCGGAAACAAACAAGTAAAGGAAAAGAGTTTGAGAGGGTGTTACATTTAATTCTCGACAGAGAAGCTGAAAAATTTTAATAAAACCCCAGGAATTCGGGTGAAGCTGAGATGGAGCAATGTTACACGAGCACAACAGGTCGATCTCAAAAGCAGTGAAAGGAAAAGAAATGTTCAACTGACTGAAGAAGTATTCATAAGCATAAAAGAAAGGACGCTCTCCTTCAACAGAAGTCAGAAAGCAAACTCTCTCATCAGAATCAGGGGCAACAAGCTCGTAATCCTCCTCACGGGCATTGTTACCACAAATCCTATGGCGCTTCCTCAGTTCTGTGCAAAACTCAGCATCTACAATAGAAACACACAACAAAACAAGGGAGTCCAGCCAACCGGACATCCCCTCGGGAACTCTGGAAGACATCTCTACAATGTTATTGCGAGAAGACATGAGGTCAACTAATCCTACAAGTAAGAAAAGAAGATGAGGTTACTACAAACATCTCGGACAAAGGAGAAAACAACTCTGACAACACTTCTCAGGCAATGAAAAGCAAGAAAAGGAAAACCCCAAGACTCAAACCAAAGTCCTAGGGCATCCTTTGGAGGCGATAACAAAGCAAGATTTCCAGAAAAAGATCTACAGCTTGCATCCCATCATTTCTCAAAAAGAATTCAAAACAAGTTGAACACTTTTCATCAGAAACACAAGGAAATCATCACAGCAAAAAGCACGCCAAGCAGAGACCATTAAAAGATGCAACCTTTTTGAGTTGACAAAAGCAAACCTTCAAATAAACGAGGACAGACACGGACAAGCAGTATCAAGAAACAGAAACAACAAAAACATGCAAAGCCCTAAAGGCACCCAGCAAAGAGCAAAAAGGATCATGCAGAAGATAGAGAAACTCTCAGAAAGCACATTTTAACAAATCTAGGGCTCAAGAACAACAGAAAGATCCAAACTTTTTCAAAAAGAGAGGATCAAAACCAAAACCTCATCACAAAACCAAAATCAAAGAGAAAGCACGAAAGGGGACTAACCTGGAGATGGAAGAAACTTCGAAAAAGGGCAGAAACGAAAGTTGCCTAGGAAACTGCCAAGCAACGCCACTAACGCCAGGAAGCAGAAGTGCAGGCGAAAGACAGAGAGCGAAGAGAGAAGAGGAAAAAGTTACGAAGAGGTTACAAGGAAAATAAAAGGAGAGAAACCGTTTTCTGGGTTTTCAAAATCAAAAGTAAAAAGCCCAAGGGAAACGGGGCAATTAATGTTCAAATTAAAGAAGGCATTAAACCCTCGCACGTTCCCAAAAAAGAGCCGATAGAAAAGCGCATGTCTTTTAGAGGAAACGACCTACATTCAAAGCTGCTACAAAGGAATCAACGAAATGCTTGAGCTCAGCTTCACCAAAAAAGAAGACCGAGCTCAAGCAGGGGCACTGTTCATACCCTGGGTCGAACTGTCTGACCCGGGATGTTCGACGGATAAAGCGACCGACCTCATCAGGTCAGGACAACCTGACCTCTTTTGTAAGAGCTCGGCCAAGTCTACAAGGAAGCCCAAATAAGGGCCCAAATAGAGGAACACGCCCCAAATCCTAAGGCGGCCCAAGCCTACAGAGAGAAGGGCGATTCCCTTAAAAGATAAAGATGACCTCACTTAAAGATAAGATAAAGATAAGATAAGATAACTAACTTATCTTATCCATAGAAGGCCACATCTCACCATTATAAATACACTGAAGCACCCAGGTATAACTTATACTCTGATTCTACTCGATACCTGCTTAATACCCTTGCTAACTTAAGCATCGGAGTCCCTTGCAGGTACCCCCCACCTTCTGGGGATGAAGGATCAGCAGCACTTTCAGTTTCACAAGTCAGACACACCAGCTCCGACGACTATATACCAGCCAGACACATCTGCTCTGACCAACACAGAAGATCTCGACTGAGATCGACCTACAGTTTCAGGTAACCCTCGGAACAGGGGGTAACAATAGAAGCCTCATCCAAGAAATGCTACAGAACCCGTCAATCACAGAAGAAGAAAAAATCCTAGCCATAACAGGTCAAGATCAAGGATGGATGACTCCTATAATTAATTACCTCAAAACAGAGACACTCCCCACAGATGAGAAAGAGGCAAAGAGGTTAAAATGGGAGGCATAACACTACACAATCATAAACAATACTCTATACAAGAGAGAGATTTTAACACCACTGTTAAAATGCGTACCGACTTCCAACACAAAGGAAGTCTTAGAAGAAGTACACAGCGGCATCTGTGACAACCATCTCGGAGCACAGGCTCTTGCCAGAAAGGTACTCTGGGCCGGATTCAATTGGTCGACTCTACAAAAAGAAGCAATAGAATTCGTAAAGGCATGTTTACCATGCCAGAAACATGCCAACTTTCACATCGCCCCACCAGAAGAGCTTGTCAGCGTATCCTCACCCTGGCCATTCGCAAAATGGGGGCTGGACCTCCACGGCCCCTTCCCCCAAGGATCGGGACAAGTAAAATTTCTCATCGTAGGGGTGGATTATTTCACAAAGTGGATCGAGGTGGAACCTCTGGCAAATGCCACGGCTCAAAGAAGTTGGAAATTCCTATATAGGAACATTGTCAAAAGGTTTGGGGTCTCCCTACTCCATAACCACAGACAATCGCACCCAATTCACCGACGCAGGCTTTAGGAAATTGGTGGCTAAGAATAAAACACCAACTCACCTCCGTAGAACACCTACAGGCTAATGGACAAGCAGAAACTGCCAATAAAGTCGTACTAGCTGGGTTAAAATGAAGGCTACAGGACGCAAAAGGAGCCTGAACTGAAGAACTTCCACAAGTCTTGTGGGCATATAGGACAACTCCACATTCCACCACAAAGGAATCACCCTTCCGACTATCTTACAGAATTGAGGCAATGATACCAGTAGAGGTCAAAGAAAGATCTCCCAGAACAATTTTCTACAGCGACGAAGTCAACTCCCATCTTCAAAGGGAAGAACTCGACTTACTTCCAGAAATTTGAGAAAGAGCTCGAATCAGGGAAGAAGCGCTAAAACGTCGCACGGCCTTAAGGTACAATCGAAAGGTGGTGCGAAGAAGCTTCGCCAACAACGACCTCATCCTAATCCGAAATAATATTGGAACAAGTCGACCAGGAGAAGGAAAACCGACAGCAAATTGGAAAGGACCCTACCGAGTCACAGAAGTACTCGGAAAAGGATACTACAGACTGTCCGAACTCGAAGGGCGAGAGCTTCCCAGGTCATGGCACGCCTGTAACCTAAGAAGGTACTATAGTTAAAAATAATATAGATCTTAGGATAAGGTGCACTCTTTTTTCTGAAAAGGTTTTTTAACGAGGCACCAAGCCAAGATCCATAAACCACTCGACTCAGAGATAAAACTCCTACATGTATATATCTGCATTTTCTTCTGAATAAAGTTTTTTAGATTTTCTACAAATTCTCAAGATGCATTAGTCTAAAACACTAAAATAATCATCGCCCAATTACAAAGCTACGAGATCGATAGAAAGTGAAGATCAAATTCACTGTCTGACCACGATAAAAGACCAAAGGAGGTGAAAACCAAATTCATCAAAAGGTCGACTGATGAGCGGATAATTTATACGCTTTTTGGCATTGTTTTTAGGTAGTTTTTAGTAAGTTTGAGCTACTTTTAGGGATGTTTTCATTAGTTTTTATGTTAAATTCACATTTCTGGACTTTACTATGAGTTTGTGTGTTTTTCTGTGATTTCAGGTAAATTCTGGCTGAAATTGAGGGACTTGAGCAAAACTCTGAAAAAGGCTGACAAAAGGACTGCTGATGCTGTTGGAATCTGACCTCCCTGCACTCAAAATGGATTTTCTGGAGCTACAGAACTCCAAATGGCACGCTCTCAACGGCGTTGGAAAGTAGACATCCAGAGCTTTCCAGCAATATATAATAGTGTATACTTTATTCGGAAATTGACGACGTAACTTGGCGTTGAACGCCAAGTACATGCTGCTGTCTGGAGTTAAACGCCAGAAAAACGTCATGATCCGGAGTTGAACGCCCAAAACACGTCATAACTTGGAGTTCAACTCCAAGAAAAGCCTCAGCTCGTGGATAGAACAAGCTCAGCCCAAGCATACACCAAGTGGGCCCCGGAAGTGGATTTATGCATCAATTACTTACTCATGTAAACCCTAGTAGCTAGTCTAGTATAAATAGGATAAGTTACTATTGTATTAGACATCTTTTGACAGTTTAATCTCTTGACTGTTTAGTCTTTGATTATTCGGTCTCTTGATCACTCAGGGGGGCTGGCCATTCGGCCATGCCTGAACCTTTTACTTATGTATTTTCAACGGTGGAGTTTCTGCACACCATAGATTAAGGGTGTGGAGCTCTGCTGTACCTCAAGTTTCAATACAATTACTATTACTTTTTATTCAATTCTCTCTTATTCTTATTCCAAGATATACGTTGCACAACACTTTGATGAATGTGATGACCCGTGACACTCATCATCATTCTCACTTATGAACGCACGTGATTGACAACCACTGCCGTTCTACCTTAGGCCGAGCGCATATCTCTTAGATTCCCCAACAGAATCTT
>NC_029774.3:42893025-42897914 GCF_000817695.3 Arachis duranensis
GCGTGAGCATAGTTTTCACTGCGAGGATGGGATGTAGCCATCAGCCATGGGTGATGCCTCCAGACGATTAGCCGTGCAGTGACAGCGCATAGGACCATTTTTCCGAGAGGATTGAAAGTAGCCACCGATGATGGTGATGCCCTACATACAGCTTGCCATGGAAAGGAGTAAGAAGGATTGAAGGAAGAGCGAGTAGTGAAGTAGAGTTTCAAGAGGAACACAGCATCTCCATACACCTATCTGAAATTCCCACTATTAATTTACATAAGTATTTCTATCCTTTTTATTTTCTTTTTTATTAATTTTCGAAACTATAAACCAATTTAATCTGCCTAACTGAGATTTACAAGGTGACCATAGCTTGCTTCATACCAACAATCTCTGTGGGATCGACCCTTACTCGCGTAAGGTTTATTACTTGGACGACCCAGTACACTTGCTGGTTAGTTGAACGGAGTTGTGAATTCAACTGGTGCCATAATAATAATTTCATACAAGTACAAAAGAATATGGATCACAATTTCGTCCACCATCGACCAAACCGGGATCAAACCTAATTTCGACAAAATCGAAAAAGATGAAAAAGTGACAAAACAGAATAATGCAAGAAGTTATCGAAAGTGATCCATAGAAAGGACCTGACGAGGTCTTAATAAAATGGGTTGCTAAAAAAAACTTAAAAGACAGGCCGACGTAAAGAAGTCGGGCCAGTCGACCACACTAACCAAAGTTATAAAAAGTCAATCCCTGGAAAGAGGCTTGGCCAGCCCTAAAAAAGAGGATTACTAAAAATAACTTAGAAGAGACCGACGCAAAGAAGTCGGCCCCAAAATCCAAAAAGTTATAAAAAGTAATCCCTGAAAGAGACCTGACAAAGGTCCAAGAAAGAGGATTACTAGAAATAACTTAGAAGAGACCGACATGATGAAGTCGGCCTCCCACAAACATATCATAAAAAGTAATCCCTAAAAGAGACCTAACAAAGGTCTAAGAAAGAGGATTACTAGAAATAACTTAGAAGAGACCGACATGATGAAGTCGGCCTCCCATAAACAAGTTACAAAAGTAACCCCTAAAAGAGACCTAACAAAGGTCCAAAAAAGAGGATTACTAGATGTAACTAACATGACGAAGTCGGCCTCCCATAGACCTTAACGTTATAAGAAAGTAATTCCTAACAAAGTCCTCACAAAGGTCCAAATAGAACGGATTACTAGAAATAACTTCAGGCCAAAGTGAGAAGGCCGACATACAAGTTGGACCCAAACATACACAACCTCAAAGGAATCAAGCCACAAGTACGAATTACAAGGGCAATCCAAAAAGGTCAGGCAATAAGGCTCCAACACTCCCAAAAAACTTAAAAAGGTATCAAGCAAACGCAGACAAACATGCCATGAAAAAACACAAGATATAACAATAAACTCAAGAGGCTGCCAAAATCGGCCCCAAGAGCTCGAAAACTACTTTTTGTTTTTAAAGTTGCTAAACAAGCAACCGAGAAAGTAGCAAAAGACAGAAACACCATTCACAAAATAGAAAGTTCAAAAGCCCACAAGTCGGGCTATCTACACAAACATATACATAATCATTGAAGATCTGAAGGCTTCTAAGCTACATCAGCACGAGGTGAACGGGGGCGAGTTTGAAGAGGCACCGCATCCACTATCCCATCATCCTGGTTTAAGATTTAGCAATCGGGATCTAACTCGGAATGACCGACCACAGCTGAAGGAGTTGAAGAAGTCGGCACAACAGAAGCTTTAGCGATAGGTGCAAGAGGAGGTTCAACATCATCGTCATCAGGGTTATCAGGGACAATCTTACCGTCCTTCACAACGTTGTCTAAACTAAAGAGAGTAAGGTCGAGCTCGGGTGCAAGAACCCGAACATGCTCCTTCAAGTTCTCATAAGCAGCATTCACGCTGCCCACAAGGTGACCCTGGAGCTCGATATAATCAGCTCGGGCAGACTCTAAATCATCCCTGAGACGCATAACTTTCCTGTTGGCCAAAATATAACTCTCCTTGTGCCTCAACGCCGTATCTTCAGCCAACCTCACAGAAGCCGCCAAGGCAACAGAACTAGCCTTTTCACTCTCCAACTCTTTCACTACCTTTGCCAACTTCGCCTCCAGCTCCTCCTTCAAACCCTTAATCCGATCAAACTCTAACTTAGCCTCCTCCATAAAAGATTTTGTAGCAAGATCCGGGATACCTAAGCAGTTCAAAAAAGAGCCGCACCCATGTGAGCCATCTTCACACTACTCTTAGTGATGAATTATAGGTGGTGAAGAATGGACACATCATTCATAGAAAGTTGACCATATGGGGCAATCTGCTGGTCGATAAACTCGACAGCATCAAAGTCAGGGGCATCCAAGTTAAAAGGCTCAGCTGTCTTTTGTTTTTTAAGAGGAAGAGCGCCAGAGGTAGCAACAGAAGACTGCAGAGGATCAACTAGACAGACTCGAGGAGTATGGATCATTCTTCTCAGTCCAGGAGAGCTCCGCACAGATGGCTTCAACAGAACTTGAGAGAACCTTTCCCTATCCGCCCTGGTCGAGATGTTCTGAGCTGCAGTAGCCTTTCTCGCCTTCTTGAAAGCCTTCATCGAGTCGTTATTCTTGGCCATCTCTGAAAAATAAAAATTAATAGTTTACAAACCAGAAAAGAAGAAGAAAGCAAAGAAAAAATGAGAAAAAAATATATCAAGTAATACCCAATGCAGTTCGAACAAGGGATGGGTCCCCCAAAGATTTTTTAGTGTCCAGATGAGGAGGTTCCCCCTAAATATCCTCCAAAATAGTTACAAAAGCATGCTCAACCTTGTCGAGCATTTTCCACGTATATCGAGATACCACTACATTTTGTTGCCAACACAAAAGGAAGGCTGGCTCATCATTCGCTTTCAGAAAAAAGGGCCGAGCTCCCTCAACTGCTCAGACCTTGAAAAAGTCATTCTTGAAGTCCCTAAAGAACTCGTCATACATGGCAAAAACCTTATGTCCTTGTGCAGATCTAAAAGAAACCCAAGAGGCTTTCTTTTTTGAAGAAATCCCGGGCCTAGTTAAAACAAAGAAATAAAGAAAAAGAGTTTAAGAAGGAGTAACGCCCAACTCTTGGCACAGAAGCTGAAAAATCTTGACAAAGCCCAGGAGTTCGGATGGAGCTGGGACGGAGCTACATTACACGACCACGAAAAATCGGTCTCAAAAGAAGTGAAGGGAAAAGTGATGTCCAACTGGTTGAAAAAATAGTCATAAGCATAAAAGAAAGGGCGCTCCCCCGGGGTCAGAGCAGGGAAGCAAACCCTCTGCTCAGAATTAGGTGCTACCAATTCATAATTCCCTTCGTGATCTTTACTCTTATAGAGGCGGTGATGTTTCCTAAGCTCCACATAAAACTCAGCATTCACCACAGAAACACACATTAAAACAAGGGAGTTCAACCAATCAGACATCACCTCAGGAACCTTAGAAGACGTCTCTACAATATTTTTACGAGAAGACATGGCCAACTAGTCCTACAAACAAGAAAAGAAGATGGATTACTAAAAAACATCTCGGGCGAAATCAAAACAACTCGGCCAGCATGATTTAAGCAACAAAAGGAAACCCCAGGACCCACACCGAAGATCCAGGGGTACCCTTTGGAGGCAGTGACAAAGTAAGGACTCAGGAAAAATCTACAAGACCAACATCTCAACAAAACCCCCTTTTTCAGACAAGCAACAACATAAGGAGAAAGACAAAAACAAACCATGAGAAAGAACGTTACCCGCTTGATGAGCGGATAATTTGTACGCTTTTTGGCATTGTTTTTAGTATGTTTTTAGTATATCTTAATTAGTTTTTAGTATATTTTTAGTAGTTTTTAGTTAAAATTCACTTTTCTGGGCTTTACTATGAGTTTGTGTGTTTTTCTGTGATTTCAGGTATTTTCTGGTTGAAATTGAGGGTCCTGAGCAAAAATCTGATTCATAGGCTGAAAAGGACTGCAGATGCTGTTGGATTTTGACCTCCCTGCACTCGAAGTGGATTTTTTGGAGCTACAGAAGCCCAATTGGCGCGCTCTCAACGGCGTTGGAAAGTACACATCCTGGGCTTTCCAGCAATGTATAATAGTCCATACTTTGCCCGATATTTGATGGCCCAAATCGGTGTGGCAAATCAGCCTCAGAAATTCCAGCGTTTAACGCTGGAACTGGCATAAAAACTGGAGTTAAACGCCCAAACTGGCATGAAAGCTGGCGTTTAACTCCAGAAAAAGTCTCTACACATGAAAGCTTCAATGCTCAGCCCAAGCACACACTAAGTGGACCCAGAAGTGGATTTTTACGTCATTTACTCATTTCTGTATACCCTAGGTTACTAGTTCACTATTAATAGGATCTTTTGACATTGTATCTGTACCTCATGACACTTTACACGTTTCTTTGTGTACTTCCTACGGCATGAGTCTCTAAACCCCATGGTTGGGGGTGAGGAGCTCTGCTGTGTCTTGATGGATTAATGCAATTACTACTGTTTTTCATTCAATCATGCTTGCTTCCAGTCTAAGATATCACTTGTTCTTAATTCTGATGAATGTGACGATCCGTGACACTCATCATCATTCTCAACTATGAACGTGTGCCTGACAACCACCTCCATTCTACCTTAGATTGAGTAGATATCTCTTGGATTCCTTAACCAGAAACTTCGTGGTATAAGCTAGAACTGATGGCGGCATTCAAGAGAATCCGGAAGGTCTAAACCTTGTCTGTGGTATTCTGAGTAGGATTCAATGATTGAATGACTGTGACGAGCTTCAAACTCCTGAGGGCGGGGCGTTAGTGACAGGCGCAAAAGAATCACTGGATTCTATTCCGGCCTGATTGAGAACCGA
>NC_029774.3:42898177-42900536 GCF_000817695.3 Arachis duranensis
TTGCAAAAGTGTGATTGCAATTTCGTGCACCAAGTTTTTGGCGCCGTTGCTGGGGATTGTTCGAGTTTGGACAACTGACGGCTTATCTTGTTGCTTAGATTAGGACTGTTTTATTTTTGTTGGTTTGGAGTCTTTTATTTGAGTCTAGTTTCATATTTTAAGTTTGGTGTCAATTGCATGCCTTTGTTTTCTTTTAATTTTTCGAATTTGCATGTTCTTAGTCCTTTCTTGTTCTTTAGAAATTTTAAGTTTGGTGTCCTCCTTGTGTTTTTCCTTTAAGTTTTCGAAAATTTGTGTCTGATTTTCTAAAAATTTTAAGTTTGGTGTCATTTTGTTGTTTTTCTCTTTCCTCATCTCAAAAAAATCTTCAAATCTTTTTCAAAATAATTTTCAATCATATCTTTTTAATTGCCAATTCCAAAATCTTTTTAATTAGTTGATTGATTTAGTTTTCAATTTGCTTTGATTTTATTTTTCTTTTAGTTTTCGACATTTTATTTTATTTTCCTTTTGTTTTATTATTATTTTCGGTCATTTTTTTAAAAAAAAAGAAAAAAATATATACTTTGCTTGTGAATTCATATCATATTCCCTTTTTCCATCATGGACCTAAGTGGAATTGAACAGTCCAGAAGGACTCTGGGGTCATATGCTAACCCCATTACAGCTGCATATGGGAGTAGCATCTGTACACATCCCATCAAAGCAAGCAGCTTTGAGCTAAATCCTCAACTCATTATCATAGTGCAGCAAAATTGCCAGTATTCCGGTCTTCCACAGGAAGAACCTACTGAGTTTCTGGCACAATTCTTACAAATTGCTGACACAGTACGTGATAAAGAGGTAGATCAGGATGTCTACAGACTATTACTGTTTCCATTTGCTGTAAAAGATCAAGCTAAGAGGTGGTTAAATAACCAACCTACAGCAAGCATAAAGACATGGAAACAGTTATCAGACAAATTCCTGAATCACTTTTACCCTCCAAAGAGGATGACACAGCTAAGGCTGGACATCCAAGGCTTTAAACAAGAGGATAATGAATCCCTTTATAATGCCTGGGAGAGGTATAGAAGTATGCTAAGAAAATGCCCCTCTGAAATGTTTTCAGAGTGGGTACAATTAAACATCTTCTACTATGGGCTTACAGAAAAAGCTCAGATGTCTTTAGACCACTCAGCTGGTGGATCTATACACATGAGGAAGACAATTGAAGAGGCTCAAGAGCTCATAGACACTGTTGCTAGAAATCAATATTTGTACTCTGGCAATGAGTTCTCCCCAAAAGAGGAAGTCATGGCAGTAGCTACTGATCCTAATCCTCAAGAACAGATGATTGAGCTTAATCAACAATTACATTTGATGACAAAACAGTTAGCAGAATTTAAAGAGATGCTCCATGAAACTAAAACTGCTAACAAGAACATAGAACTGCAGTTGAATCAAGCAAAACAGCAGATATCTAAACAGATAACAGAAGAATGTCAAGCAGTTCAACTGAGGAGTGGGAAGACATTGAATAACACTGCTCAAAGTAGCAAAAAGCAAAATAAGGAACAATTGATAGAGGATAACCAAACCACTGTCCAAAATCCCTCTGAGGACAGTAAGAGTCCAGAGAGGAGTACTTTTGGCGTTCAAACGCCAGAAAAGGGAGGAAAGCTAGGCACTTGAGCAAATACCTTCTTATGCTAAGTTCATGAAAGAGATCTTAAGTCATAAGAAGGATTGGAGAGAAACTGAAAAAGTTTTTCTCACTGAAGAATACAGTGCAGTCATATTAAAGAGCTTACCAGAGAAGCTTAAAGATCCTGGAAGCTTTATGATACCATGCACATTAGAGGGTACTTGTACCAAGAAAGCTCTATGTGATCTTGGGGCAAGTATCAACCTAATACCTGCATCCACTATCAGAAAGCTTGGCTTGACTGAAGAAGTCAAGCCAACCAGGATATGTCTCCAACTTACTGATGGCTCCATTAAATACCCATCAGGCATAATTGAGGACATGATTGTCAAGGTTGGGCCATTTGCCTTTCCCACTGACTTTGTAGTGCTGGAAATGGAGGAGCACAAGAGTGCAACTCTTATTCTAGGAAGACCTTTCCCAGCAACTGGATGGACCCTCATTGACATCCAAAAAGGGGAATTAACCCTGAGAGTCAATGAGGATAAGTTCAAGTTGAATGTTGTCAAAGCTATGCAGCATCCAGACACAACAAATGACTGCATGAGAACTGATATTATTGACTCTTTGGTGGAGGAGGTCAATATGACTAAAAGTCTTGAATCAGAGCTAGATGACATCTTTAAAGATGTTCAGCCTGATCTGGAGGAACTAAAGGAAATAAAAGAAATT
>NC_029774.3:42900670-42901134 GCF_000817695.3 Arachis duranensis
ACAGTCACCAGAAAGGATCATTTTCCTTTACCATTCATAGACCAGATGCTAGAGAGACTAGCAGGTCATGAATACTACTGCTTTTTGGACGGCTACTCAGGTTACAACCAAATTGCAGTAGATCCTCAGAACCAAGAGAAAACAGCATTTACATGTCCTTCTGGAGTATTTGCCTACAGAAGGATGCCTTTTGGTCTGTGCAATGCACCTGCAACCTTTCAGAGGTGCATGCTCTTTATCTTCTCAGATATGGTAGAGAAATTTCTGGAAGTCTTCATGGATGACTTTTCAGTATTTGGAGACTCATTTAGCTCCTGCCTTAACCATCTAGCACTTGTTCTGAAAAGATGCCAAGAGACCAAACTAGTTTTAAACTGGGAAAAATGTCACTTTATGGTGACTAAAGGAGTTGTCCTTGGGCATAAAATTTCAAACAAAGGAATAGAGGTGGATCAAGCTAAAGT
>NC_029774.3:42901320-42901992 GCF_000817695.3 Arachis duranensis
CATTTATCTTTGATAAGGAGTGTCTGCAGGCGTTTGAGACTCTGAAAGCTAAGCTGGTCACAACACCAGTCATCTCTGCACTAGACTGGACATTACCATTTGAACTAATGTGTGATGCCAGTGACCATGCCATTGGTGCAGTATTGGGACAAAGGCATGGTAAGCTTCTGCACGTCATTCATTATGGCAGCCGTATTCTAAATGATGCACAGAAGAACTACACATCCACAGAAAAAGAGTTACTTGCAGTGGTCTATGCCATTGACAAGTTTAGATCCTATTTAGTGGGATCCAAAGTGATTGTGTACACTGACCATGCTGCTCTTAAATACTTACTCACAAAGCAGGATTCAAAACCCAGTCTTATAAGATGGGTGTTGCTTCTGCAAGAGTTTGATATAGAAATAAGAGACAGAAAAGGGACAGAGAATCAAGTAGCTGATCACCTGTCCCGGATAGAACCAGTAGCAAGAGCATCCCTCCCTCCTACTGAGATCTCTGAAACCTTTCCGGATGAGCAATTGTTTGCTATTCAGGAAGCTCCGTGGCTTGCAGACAGTGCAAACTATAAGACTCAAGGTTCTCCTTCTGTAACCATGGAGAGGAAGCATGAAGGGTTTCTCTCAAAACAGAGTCAAACAGAGCCCCCACAGTCAAACTCTAAGTTTGGTA
>NC_029774.3:42902127-42902746 GCF_000817695.3 Arachis duranensis
GCTCTGAGTATCTGTGAGGCTCCATGAGAGCCCACTGTCAAGCTACTGACATTAAAGAAGCGCTTGTTGGGAGGCAACCCAATGTTATATTTATTATTTTCCTTTGTTATTTTATGTTTTCTGTAGGTTGATGATCCTGGGAAGTCACAAAATCAATTGAAAAAGCAGAAATAGAATGAAAAACAGAAAGAAAAACAGCACACCCTGGAGGAGAACTTACTGGCGTTTAAACGCCAGTAAGGGCAGCAAATGGGCGTTTAACGCCCAGTCTGGCACCATTCTGGGCGTTTAACGCCAGAAAGGGGCACCAGACTGGCGTTAAACGCCAGGAATGGGCACCAAGCTGGCGTTAAACGCCAGAAATGGGCACCAGCCCGGCGTTTAACGCCAGGATTGGCAGGAGCAGCATTTTTGCTCGCCACTTGGTGCAGGGATGAATTATCCTTGACACCTCAGGATCTGTGGACCCCACAGGATCCCCACCTACCCCACCACTCTCTCTCTTCTTTCTTCTTTTGCTCGAGGACGAGCAAACCTTCTAAGTTTGGTGTGGTAAAAATGTTGCTTTTTGTTTCTCCATAACCATTTATGGCACCTAAGGCCGGAGAAACCTCTAGAA
>NC_029774.3:42902999-42940155 GCF_000817695.3 Arachis duranensis
AACTAGTTGAATTAGTTTGATGTGGTGACAATAATTTTTGTTTTCCGAATGAATGCTTGAACAGTGCATATGTATTTTGAAATTGTTGTTTTGAGAATGTTAAAATTGTTGGCTCTTGAAAGAATGAAGGAAAAAGAGAACTGTTATTGAGGATCTGAAAAATCATCAGATTGATTCTTGAAGCAAGAAAAAGCTGTGATTCAAAAAAAAAAAAAACGAAAACAAAGGGAGAAGAAATAGAAGAAAAAGAAAGAAATAAATTTGTGATCCAAGGCAAAAAGAGTGTGCTTAAGAACCCTGGACACCTCTAATTGGGGACTCTAGCAAAGCTAGGTCATAATCTGAAAAGGTTCACCCAAGTATGTGTCTGTGGCATGTATGTATCCGGTGGTAATACTGGATGACAAAGTGCTTTGGGCCACAGCCAAGACTTATGACATAGCTATGTTCAAGAATCATTATACTTAACTAGGAGAATCAATAACACTATCTGAGTTCTGAGTTCCTATAGATGCCAATCATTCTGAACTTCAAAGGATAGAGTGAGGTGCCAAAACTGTTCGGAAGCAAAAAGCTATTAGTCCCGCTCATCTAATTGGAGCTGAATTTCCTTGATATTTTGGAGTCTATAGTATATTCTCTTCTTTTTATCCTATTTTGATTTTCAGTTGCTTGGGAACAAGCAACAATTTAAGTTTGGTGTTGTGATGAGCGGAAAATTTGTACGCTTTTTGGCATTGTTTTTAGTATGTTTTTAGTATATCTTAATTAGTTTTTAGTATATTTTTAGTAGTTTTTAGTTAAAATTCACTTTTCTGGGCTTTACTATGAGTTTGTGTGTTTTTCTGTGATTTCAGGTATTTTCTGGCTGAAATTGAGGGTCCTGAGCAAAAATCTGATTCAGAGGCTGAAAAGGACTGCAGATGTTGTTGGATTCTGACCTCCCTACACTCGAAGTGGATTTTTTGGAGCTACAGAAGCCCAATTGGCGCGCTCTCAACGGCGTTGGAAAGTAGACATCCTGGGATTTTCAGCAATGTATAATAGTCCATACTTTGCTCGAGATTTGATGGCCCAAATCGGCGTTGCAAATCAGCTTCAGAATTTCCAGCGTTTAACGCTAGAACTGGCATAAAAATTGGAGTTAAACGCCCAAACTGGCATGAAAGCTGGCGTTTAACTCCAGAAAAAGTCTATTCACATGAAAGCTTCAATGCTCAGCCCAAGCACACACCAAGTGGGCCCGGAAGTGGATTTTTATGTCATTTACTCATCTCTGTAAACCCTAGGCTACTTGTTCTATATATATAGGACCTTTTACTATTGTATTTTGATCTTGGTAGCTATCTTTATTCTTATGCTATCTTAGATCATTGGGAGGCTGGCCTCACGGCCATGCCTAGACCTTGTTCTTATGTATTTGGAAAGTCTCACCTTGTCTGTGGTATTCCGAGTAGGATCATTGGAATCCGGAAAGTCTCACCTTGTCTGTGGTATTCCGAGTAGGATTCCGGTAATGAATGACTGTGACGTGCTTCAAACTTGCGAGGGCTGGGCGTTAGTGATAGACGCAAAAGAATCACTGGATTCTATGCCGGCTGATTGAGAACCGACAGCTGAATAGCCGTGCCGTGACAGGGTGCGTTGAACATTTTCACTGAGAGGATGGGAGGTAGCCATTGACAACGGTGAAACCCTACATACAGCTTGCCATGGAAGGAACCTTGCGTGCTTGAAGAAGAAGACAGTAGGAAAGCAGAGATTCAGAAGATAGAGCATCTCCAAAACCTCAACCTGTTCTCCATTACTGCAAAACAAGTACTTATTTCATGTTCTTTTGCTTTTTACAATCAACCCTGATAATTATTGATATCCTGACTAAGAGTTACAAGATAACCATAGCTTGCTTCAAGCCGACAATCTCCGTGGGATCGACCCTTACTCACGTAAGGTATTACTTGGACGACCCAGTGCACTTGCTGGTTAGTTGTGTGGAATTGCAAAAGTGTGATTGCAATTTCGTGCACCACCGCTACAAGTCTATCAGTAAAGAAAGCTACAAAAGGCGCAATCTTTTTGCAAAATGGGAAAAATTAAGCAGTTCATCGGCCCAAAACTCCAAATACGAAAGATACAATCAGAAGTAGTGAGCAAACATGAAAAACCCTAAAAAACCTCAACCATCAGAAGAAATGCCAAGAAACATGCATCACAGCAACAATTGAGCATAACGATGCAAAAAGGTTCAGACTTTCCCGCATGCGTTTCAAACAAAAAACCAAAGCTTTATAAAAAAATTGAAGGCAAAGCGACGAAAAAAGTAAAGAAGTAGAAAGTAGAACCAACATGGAGAAAGGAGAAAAGCTCTGAAGAAAAGCTGAAAGACAGAGCGATAAAAGTTGTCCTTCGAAGCAAAGCACCAACAAAGTACCAAGACAAAGCATCACAGTCACAGAGAAAAACGAAAATGCAGGACAAAACAGAGAAAAAGAGGGGAAGTTACAGAAAAGAGAAAACCGTTTCTTGAATACAAAATTCAAAATAGAAGAACCAAGAGAAACGGAGCATTAAAATCAATTAATAAGGGTATTAAAACCCTCGCACATTCCCAAAGCCAGAGCGCTAATACAAAAGCGCGCGCTTTTAAGAGAAACAAAGCGTTTCGCATTCAAAAGAAAGAAGAACACCCTAAAAGAAGAAGTCGACAAAATGCTCGAGTTCGGCTTCATCCAAGAAGGTTCGAAGTCCTAAGACTAAGACTCGACCTCAAAAGAAAGACCGAGCCACCCGACCCGGGATATTTGGTGATAGAGCGACCGACCTCTTCAGGTCCGACTATCTGACCTCTTCTCAAAGAGCTCGGCCAAATTGCCAAGAAAGCCCAGTAAAGGGCCCAAATAGAGGAACATGACCTAAATCCAAAAGCAGCCCAAGCCTATAGAGATAAGGGCGGTTCCCTTGAAGATACGAGGACCTCACTCAAAGATAAGATAAGATAAGATAAGATAACTAACTTATCTTATCTAAAAAGGTCACTCCACACCATTATAAATACGATGGAGCACCCAGGTATAACTCATACTCTGATTCTACTCAATACCTGCTTAATACCCTTGCTAACTTAAGCATCGGAGTCCCTTGTAGGTACCACCACCCTCCGGTGATAAAAGATCAGCAGCACCCCCAATTCGACAAGTCGGACGCAGCCGCTCCGGCCGCCACCAACAAGTCAGACACAACAGCGTCAACCAGTGTAGAAGATCTCATCCGAGATCGACCTACAGTTTTAGGTAACCCTCATAACAGAAGCTGTATTAAGTACATACCAAAAACTAGAAAGATAACAAGACCAAAAAAATTATTAAAAATAAATTAAAACAACTACATGAGGATTATAATTTCTTCGAGTTCGAGATGGCAAGCACAAAAAGATTTTGAGGTTTGGAATTTGGATAAAGAACACAAATTATTAAGGGTAATTCACTCATATATGTCAATGAGTGTGAAAAACGACACAAATCAGCCAATAATGAAACTGGTTCATGATTCAACCAGAGACACAATTCTATCTAGTTTGAATTAGCCTAATTCGAACTTCACGTTCAAGGTATTTTGAATCGGTGTGATTCGAATTACACACACTAATTCGAATTAGGGTGATTCAAATTATACACACGCAATCCAATGTAATTTGAATTGGTGTGATTCAAATTACTCAATGTATGGTTCTAGTAGTAATTCGAATTAGGGTGTTTTGAATTACTCAAGATTTGCCTATAAAAGGAGTTTAAACTAACCTCATTTGAACCACTTTTCCAACAACATATCCCACAAAATCCCAGAGAAAACGACCCAAAATGACTCCAACAAAGGCTTGAGCAGGATATTCAGTCGATGGGGGATAATTCAGACAGACTTTATCAATTGGATGGAGTAGCCCATATAGCCGGGATAATCAACGAAGAGGTTAGTACGAAATCTTTTTTTTTTTTAAAGTAGGATTAAGTAACTGTTCCGAGAGTCACCTGAAACTGTAGGTCGATCTCGGATGAGATCTTCTGCGCTGGTCGGAACCGATGTGTCCGGCTGGTGAATAGCGGCCGGAGCTGGTGCGTCCGACTTGTTGGACTGAACGTGCTGCTGATCCTCTGTCACCGAAGGGTGGGGGTACCTGCAAGGGACTCCAATGCTTAAGTTAGCGAGGGTATTAAGCAGGTTTTATGTAGAATCAGAGTATGAGTTATACCTGGGTGCTCCAGTGTATTTATAGTGTTGAGATGTGACCTTTGTTTGGATAAGATAAGTTAGTTATCTTATCTTATCTTTATCTTTAGAGTTGAGGTCAGCGTATCTTCATTGGAACCGCCCTTATCTCTATAGGCTCAGGCCGCCTTATGATTTGGGTCGTGTTCCTCTATTTGGGCCTCTTATTGGGCCCTTTTGTCGATTTTGACCGAGCTCTCTAAGAAGAGGTCAGATAGTCAGACCTGAAGAGGTCGGTTGCTTTATCTCCAATCATCCCAGGTCGGATAGCTCGACCCAGGGTATGAATAGTGCCCCTGCTTGAGCTCGGTCTTCTTTTTGAGGTCGAGTCCTTGACTTCGGTCCTTCTTGAAGTCGAACTCAAGCATTTTTGTCGATTCCCTTTGCAGCAACTTTTGAATGTAAAACGTTTTCCTCTAAAAGCGCGCGCTTTTATATCGGCGCTTTGGAAACGTGCGAGGGTTTAATGCCTTTATTAATTTTAACATTAATTGCCTCGTTTCCTTTAGGCTCTTTTATTTTTGTTTTTGAAAACCCAGAAACGGTTTCTTTTCCTCGCGCATTTCTCCATTCTCTCGTTCTTATCTTTTCTCTGTGTTTGTTCCGTTTCGCTTCATTCTTTCTCTGCATTGTTTCGCCTTGGTACTCTGTTGGTGCTTCACTTGAGAGACAATTTCCTGCCCCGGCCTTTCATTTTCTTTAGAACTTTCTAGGTTTGGTTTCTACTTTCCGTTTCCTTACTTCTTTTACTGTTTGACCTTTGGTTTTTTATGCATGATTATTTGAAAAACTTTGAATCTTTTTTGCATTTGTCGTGCCTGTTTGTCACCGTGTGTTCTGGAGTTTCTTCATCTTCTGCATGATTGCTTTTGCTTAATGCTTCTAGGGCTTTCGCCTGGCATTGCCTTTCCTGTTTGTACTTTCGATGGTGTTTTTTGCCTAATTCTGGGAAAGGTCTTTGGTGTTGCTCTGTTTGGCATTGTTGACGTTTGTCATTGCTTTTGTTGGTAGACTGTAGAAAGATAGTTATTTTAATGACTTTTGGGTTTTTTATCTTGCTGGACGAAATGCTTGCTGCTTTAAGCCTTGTTTCTGAGAAACACTGAGGTGTAGGTTTTTCCTAGGAACCTTGCTTTGTTATTGCCTCCAAAGGATGCCCCAGGACTCTTGGTTTGAGTCTTGGGGTTTTCCTTTTCTGTTTGCTTTGTCTGTATCATATTGAGTTGTTTTTTACCTTATCCGAGATGTTTTTAGTAACCCCGTCTTCTTTTCTTTGTAGGATTAGTTGGCCTCATGTCTTCTCGCAATAACATTGTAGAGATGTCTTCCAGAGTTCCCTAGGGGATGTCCAATTGGCTGGACTCCCTTGTTTTATTGTGTGTTTCTGTTGTGGATGCTGAGTTTTGTACGGAACTGAGGAAGCGCCACAGGATTTGTGGTAACAACGCCCGTGAGGAGGATTATGAGCTTGTTTCCCCTGATTCTGGCGAGAGAGTTTGCTTTCCGACTTCTGTTGAGGGAGAGCGTCCCTTCTTTTATGCTTATGAGTACTTTTTCAGTCAATTGAACGTTTCTTTTCCTTTTACCGCTTTTGAGACCGACCTGCTGTGGTCGTGTAATATTGCTCCTTCCCAGCTTCACCCCAATTCATGGGGTTTTATTAAGATCTTTCAACTTCTCTGCCGTGAACTAGGTGTAATTCCTTCCCAGACTTTGTTTCTTTATCTGTTTGTTTCTGCCAAGCCAGGCGGTTCCTCAAAAAAGAAAGCTTCTTGGGTTTTTTTTCGGTCTGCCCAGGGTCATAAAGTGTTTGCCATGTATGATGAATCTTTTAAGGATTTTAAGAACTACTTTTTTAAAGTTTAAGCTGTTGAAGGGGTCCGCCCCTTTTTTCTTGATGAAAACGACGAGCCCTCCTTCCTTCTAGAGTGGCAGAAGGATGTAAGAGTGTCTTGCTATACTTGGGAGATGCTTGATGATGTTGAACGTGCTTTTGTGGTTGTCCTTGAGGATCTTTGGGGGAAACCACCCCATCTTGATACGAAGAGATTCTTGAATGATCCCTCCTTGGTTCGAACTGTTTTGGGTATTTTGTCTGGCTTTGCTTTTATACTTGTTTTTCCTTCCTCTTTATTGTGCTTGTAACTCTTTACTGTTGCTACATTTGTAGAGATATCAAAAAATGCTGATTCTCTGAAGGCCTTTAAGAAGGCGAAGAAGGCTACTGCTGCTCTGAACATCTCGGCCAAGGTGGCCGGAGAGTGATCTTCTCAGATTCCAATGAAGCCTCCTGTACCGACTTCTCTTGGGCCGAGGAAAGCGATTCCTATTCCTCGGGTTCGTCTGGTCGACCCTCCTCAATCCTCTACTGTAGCTTCTGGTCCCCCTCCTAGTAAAAAACAAAAAACCACTGAGCCTTTTAATTTGGATGCCCCAGACTTTGATGCCGTTGAATTTATTGACCAGCAAATTGCCCCCTATGGTGGGCTTTCCATGGACGACGTGTCTCTCCTTCAGCATCTATATTTTATCACAAAAAATAGTGTGAAGATGGCTCATATGGGTGCGGCTATTTTCCGAACAGTTCAGGGGATTCCGATTCATGCCACCAAGTCTTTTATGGAGGAGGCCAAGTCAGAATTTGATCGGATTAAGGGTCTGAAGGAGGAGTTGGAGGTGAAGTTGGCAAAGGTGGAGAAGGAGCTGGAGGGTGAAAAGGCCAGTTCCATTGCCCTTGCTGCTTCTTTGCGGCTGGCTGAGGACATGGCCCTGAAGCATAAGGATAGCTATGTCTCAGCCTATAGGGAAATAATGTGCCTTCGGAGTGAGTTGGAGACTGCTCGGGTTGATTATGGTGAGCTCAGGGT
This sequence comes from Arachis duranensis, assembly GCF_000817695.3. Classification (NCBI taxonomy): domain Eukaryota; kingdom Viridiplantae; phylum Streptophyta; class Magnoliopsida; order Fabales; family Fabaceae; genus Arachis; species Arachis duranensis. The sequence goes on from NC_029774.3 coordinate 42,910,130, forward strand.
CACCTTGTGGGCAGCGTCACTGCTGCCTCCGAGAATCTGATGGAGCAGTTTCGCATTGTCGCCCCTGATGCCGACTTGTCTCTTGTCAGTTTGGACAATGTGGTGAGGGATGGTAAGATTGTCCCTGACGACCAAGATGATGATGATGCTGACCCTCCTCCAGTTCCTCCTCTCAAAGTGTCGACCTCCTCGGTTTCTCCTGTTACAGCTGATCCGGATTGCCAAATCCTGAACCGGGAAGATGGAACTGTTGATGCTGTGCCTATTCAAGCTCGCCCTCCTTCTCCTGATCCTGATGCCGCCAAGAAAGCTCCCGATGCTGCCGAGAAAACTTCTGATGCCTGTTGATTTGTAGTTGGCCCGGCTTGTGGGCGTTTTATTTTTCTGTCTTACTATTGACACTTTTTAGTTGCCTATCTGGCAACTTTATTTGAAAAACAAAAGCAGCTTTTTGAGGTCAATTTTGGTGGCCTTTTGAAGCTTTATATTATGCTCTCTTTGACATGATATCCCCTCTTGGGTTTTTATTTTGCAATTTTTGCAATTTTGCTACTTGGCCTCTTTGGATTGCCTTGCGCTTATTGTTTGTAGCTTGGATCTTTTGAGGCTGTGACTGTGTGGGTCCGACGTGTTTCTCGGTTTTGTTGCTTTGTATTTTCAGCGCTTTATAGCCGACTTCTTCGCGTTGGTCCCCTTATAAGTTATTCTTGTAGTCCCCATTTTTTGGACTTTTGTCAGGTCTCTTTCAGGGATTATTTTTGTAACTTATCTTTGTAGGAGACCGACTTCGTTAGGTCGATCTCTTCTAAGTTATTTTTGTAATCCTCTTTTTTGGACCTTTGTCAGGTCTCTTTCAGGGATTACTTTTATAACTTATCTTTGTAGGAGACCGACTTCGTTAGGTCGATCTCTTCTAAGTTATTTTTGTAATCCTCTTTTTTGGTCCTTTGTCAGGTCTCTTTCAGGGATTACTTTTATAACTTATCTTTGTAGGAGACCGACTTCGTTAGGTCGATCTCTTCTAAGTTATTTTTGTAATCCTCTTTCTTGGACCTTTGTCAGGTCTCTTTCAGGGATTACTTTTATAACTTATTTTTGTAGGAGACCGACTTCGTTAGGTCGATCTCTTCTAAGTTATTTTTGTAATCCTCTTTCTTGGACCTTTGTCAGGTCTCTTTCAGGGATTACTTTTATAACTTATCTTTGTAGGAGACCGACTTCATTAGGTCGATCTCTTCTAAGTTATAGCAATTCCTCTTTAATAGGGTTGGCCAGACCTCTTTCCAGGGATTTGCTGATAACTTGGGTTGACTTGGTTTGACTTTTTGATGTCGGCCAGTCCTTTTAAGTTATTATATTAGCTATCCGTAAGACCTCGTCAGGTTCTTTTTTAGATTGCTTTCGATAACTTCTTACATTATTCTGTGTTCATCTTTGCCGATTTGTAGAAAGTGGTTGGCATCTCGAGCTCATCCTTTGGGTGAATCGCGTTTTCTCCTTTATCGGACAATTTTATCTTTATCGTGGTCGTGCAGTGAAATTGTTTTTCACTTTTTGCCGACCTGTAGCTTTATAATCGGACGATGAATACTTCAGATTAATGCGTCTTGAAATCTTCTAGATAAATTTTATTCAAAGAAAAATGCGAATATATACATGTGGGAATTTTCTCATCCTCTTAAGTTAGGTATGGTCTAGGTCTCGACCTGGTGCCTCATTAAAAAACCTTTTCAGGAAAAAGAGCGCATCCACTGGTGAGATCCTTTACCTTTTCTAACTGTAGTACCTTCTTAGGTTGCAGGCATGCCATGACCTTGGAAGCTCTCGTCCGTCGAGTTCGGACACTCTGTAGTAGCCCTTTCCGAGTACTTCTATGACCCGGTATGGTCCTTTCCAATTGGCTGCCAACTTTCCCTCTCCAGGTCGAGTTGTTCCTATGTCGTTTCGGATTAAGATGAGATCGTTCTCAGTGAAACTCCTTGGTACTACCCTTTGGTTATATCTAGAAGCCATTCGACGTTTTAGCGCTTCCTCCCTGATCCGAGCTCTTTCCTGGATCTCAGGTAATAGGTCGAGCTCTTCCCTCTGAAGTTAGGAGTTTTCTCCCTCATTATAATGGACTGCCTTGTGCGATCCTTCCTCAATTTCTACTGGAATCATTGCCTCCATTCCGTACATTAACCAGAATGGGGATTCCTTTGTTGTGGATTGTGGCGTCGTTCGATATGCCCATAGGACTTGTGGAAGCTCCTCTGTCCAAGCTCCCTTTGCATCTTGTAGTCTTCGTTTTAACCCTGCTAATATGACTTTATTGGCGGCTTCGGCCTGTCCGTTGGCTTGAGGGTGTTCGACAGAGGTAAACTGATGCTTTATATTCAAGTCGGCTACTAGTTTTCTGAAGCCGGCATCTGTGAATTGGGTGCCATTGTTTGTGGTTATTGAATATGGGACCCCGAATCTTGTGACAATGTTTCTGTATAAGAACTTCTGGCTTCTTTGGGCAGTGGCGTTGGCTAAGGGTTCTGCCTCGATCCACTTTGTGAAGTAATCTACCCCTACTATGAGGAATTTAACTTGTCCCGATCCCTGGGGAAAGGGGCCGAGAAGGTCGAGTCCCCACTTCGCAAAAGGCCAAGGTACGGTCACGCTGATGAGTTCTTCTGGTGGGGCAATGTGGAAGTTGGCATGTTTCTGACATGGTTGACATGTCTTTACGAATCCTATAGATTCTTTCTGTAAAGTTGGCCAGTAAAACCCTGCCCAGAGTATCTTTTTGGCAAGAGCCCTTGCTCCGAGATGATTTCCGCAGATGCCGCTGTGTACCTCTTCTAGCACTTCCCTGGTGTGGCAGGTCGGCACGCACTTTAGCAATGGCACCGATATCCCTCTTTTGTACAGGGTGTTGTTTATAATGGTGTAGTATTGTGCTTATCTTTTTAACTTATTTGCTTCTTTTTCTTCTACGGGGAGCGTTCCTGACTTGAGATAGTTGATTATGGGGATCATCCAGCCTTGGTCCTGGCCTGTTATGGTTAAGACTTTTTCTGTTTCCAAGATTGATGGGTTCTGTAGCATTTCCTAGATGAGGCTTCTATTATTGCTTCCTGGTTTGGTGCTGGCCAGCTTTGAGAGTGCGTCAGCTCGAGCATTTTGCTCACGGGGTATGTGGCAGATCTTGTATTCCCCGAATTGTTCGAGCTGTTGCTTGGTTTTATCCAGGTATCTTTTCATGATAGGATCTTTGGCTTGGTAGCTCCCTGCTATCTGTGATGTGACTACTTGCGAATCACTATAGATGTTGAGTTTTCGAGCTCCCACCTCTTCAGCCAGTTTCAGGCCAGCTAGCAATGCTTCGTATTCCGCCTGGTTATTTGAAGCCGGGAATCTGAACTTGAGGGAGAGCTCAACTTGGGTTCCCTGGTTGCTTTCTATTATCACTCCTACGCCACTTCCTGTTTTGTTTGAAGATTCATCCACAAACAGACTCCACTCTATGGGGGCCTCTGGTGTATCTGTGAACTTAGCGATAAAATCGGCTAGGTATTGTGATTTAATGGTGGTCCGAGCTTCATATTGGAGGTCGAATTCTGACAGCTCGACTGCCCATTGTAGAATTCTGCCAGCTAAATCCATTTTCTGTAGTATTCCTTTTAAGGGCTGATTAGTTTGAACTTTGATGGTGTGGGCCTGGAAGTAGGGGCGGAGTCGCCGAGATGTTAAGACGAGAGTGTAGGAAAATTTTTCTATTTTCTGATAGTTCAGCTCGGATCCCTGTAGTGCTTTGCTAATCAAGTAGATGAGTTGTTGCCCGTTTTCGCTTTCTCGGACCAGTGCTGATGCTACTGCCTTGTCCCCTACTGCAAGATATAGTATGAGTGGTTCTCCTTTTTGAGGTCGGGATAGGATAGGTGGCTGTCCTAAGAACTTTTTAAAGTCTTGGAATGCTTGTTCGCATTCTGTCATCCACTCGAACTGTTTTTCCCTTTCTTAAAGTAGCATAGAAGGGGAGAGATCTTATTGCAGCTCCTGCTAAGAATCGGGATAGGGCGGCCAATCTCCCGTTGAGTTGTTGTACTTCTTTTACGCAAATTGAGGTTTTCATGTTGAGTATGGCCTGGCATTTATCTGGATTTGCCTCAATTCCTCTTTGTGTGAGCATGAAGCCTAAGAATTTGCCTGCTTCTACCGCAAAGGTGCATTTTGCTGGATTGAGTCGCATATCATGCTTCCTGATGGTGTCGAACACTTGGGCTAGATCGGACAACAGTGTCTGTTTGCTTTTTGTTTTAATTAGCATGTCGTCCACATAAACTTCCATGATTTTCCCGATGTGCTCCGAGAAGACTTTATTCATCAATCTTTGATAAGTGGCTCCTGCGTTCTTAAGGCCGAAAGGCATTACAATGTAGCAGTAGTTTGCCTTTGGCATTAAGAACGGAGTTTTTTCTTAGTCCGGTGGGTACATGGGGATTTGGTTGTATCCCGAATACGCATCCATAAACGAGAGATATTTATACCCAGTGGAAGCATCTACCAAGGCGTCGATACTCGGGAGTGGATATGGATCTTTTGAGCAAGCTTTGTTGAGATATGTGTAATCGGTGCACATTCGCCACTTCCCATTCGATTTTTTCACCAAAACAACGTTGGCTAGCCATAGTGGGTGTTTGACTTCTCTTATAAATCCAGCTTCCAATAGTGCCTGCACTTGCTCTTCCACAGCCTGGGATCGCTCTGGCCCGAGCTTTCTTCGTCTCTGTTGTACTGGTCGAGATCCTGGAAGTACTGCCAACTTGTGACACATTAGTTTAGGGTCTATGCCTGGCATGTCTGCGGCTTTCCATGCAAACAGGTCGGCATTATCTCGCAAAAATTGTATTAGCAGTTCTTTTAGATCTCCTTTGAGGATTGTGCCGATATTAGTTGTTTTTTCCGAGGTGTCCCCGATCTGAATGTTTTCTATCTCGCCTTCTGGTTGGGGGCGGAACTCCTCTCGTCGCTGAACTCCTCCCAGCTCGATTGTGTGAAACTCTTCTCCTTTGCCCTTGAGGTTGAGGCTCTCGTTGTAACAGCGACGCGCCATCCTCTGGTCTGCTTTTATTGTGGCTATTCCTTTTGGAGTTGGGAATTTCATGCAAAGGTGCGGGGTTGAGACTATTGCTCCGAGTTGGTTGAGCGTGGTCCGACCTATGAGAGCGTTGTAGGCTAAGCTTACGTCGACTACAATGTAGTCTATTTTGAGAGTTCTTGATTGGTCTCCCTTTCCAAAGGTTGTATGCAGTGGTATGTATCCTAGTGGTCGAACCGGAGTGTCTCCTAGCCCGAACAAACTGTTTGGATATGCTTTAAGCTCTTTTTCTTCTAAGCCGAGCTTATCGAAGGCTGATTTGAATAAGATGTCGGCAGAACTCCCTTGGTCTATTAATGTCCGGTGTAGGTTGGCGTTTGCCAATATGATGGTGATAACCATGGGATCGTCGTGTCCTGTGATGATGCCGGTCGCGTCTTCTTTAGTGAATGTTATCGCTGGGATGTTGAGCATTCCTTCCTCTCCTTCGACATGGTATACTTCTTTGAGGTATCTCTTACGAGAGGATTTGGAGATTCCTCCCGCTGCGAAACCGCCATGTATCATGTGGATGTGTCTTTCTGGCGTCCGAGGTGATCGTTCCGCTCGTTCGGTGTCATCATCCCTTCGCCTCTTTCTTTGCTCGTCATCTCGGGTGGCCAGGAATCGATCTAGTTTTCCTTCTCTCACCAATTTTTCTATGATGTTTTTCAAGTCGAACCATTCGTTAATGGAGTGTCCTCGGACCCGATGATATTCACAATACTCCTTTTGGTTTCCTCATCCCTTCTTGCCTTTCAGCGGCCGTGCTGGGGGAAATTTTTTCCGTATGGTAGACTTCTTTGTATATTTCGACCAAGGATGCCCTAAGAGGAGTATAGTTATGGTACTTCTTAATTTTCTCCCCTTGTCTATCGTCTTTCCTTTTGGATTCTTTGTCTCTGTCACGGTAAGAAGCTTCCGATTTCGAGGACTCTCCTAAACGAGTGTTTTCTTCCATATTGATATATTTTTCTGCTCTCTCCTGTACTTCGTCGAGGGTAATCGGGTACTTTTTTGATATAGATTGCTGAAAGGTCCCTCTCGTAGACCGTTGATGAGTCCCATGATTGCCGCTTCCGTGGGTAAACTTTGTATGTCCATGCATGTTTTGTTGAATCTTTCCATGTAGTTGCGAAGGCTCTCCCGATCTCCTTGTTTGATTCTTAATAAGCTGGGGGCGTGCTTAGCTTTATCCTTTTGAATGGAAAATCTGGCTAGAAATTTCTTAGCTAAGTCATCAAAACTTGAGATGGATTTTGGTGGTAAGTTGTCGAACCACCGCATAGCTGTCTTTGTCAGAGTTGTTGGGAAGGCTTTACAGCGAACAGCATCTGGGGCGTCAGTAAGGTACATCCTGCTTCTGAAGTTACTGAGATGGTGGTTGGGATCCGTGGTGCCGTCATATAGAGCCATGTCCGGGAGTTTGAAGTCTTTCGGAATTTTGGTTTTCATAATTTCCCTAGTGAAGGGGTCTTGCTCTTTGTGTGAACTCTTGCTGTAGCTTTTCTTCCAATTCGCGACGTCTCCGCATTTCCCTTTGTAGATCCCTTCCGATTTCTCGTTGTTGCTGGGTTTCTTTTTCCAGTTGTTTTAGGCGATCTAGGAGTGCTTCTATGGTCCCTGAATTTGGTGAATCTTTGTTTTTATTGGTCTCCGGTGTATCTTGTAACGTGGCATCCGCGTTCTTGTGCGGTGTTCGATCTTCCAGACCTGAATCGTGGTCGTTGTCATGGTTGTCTGCCATGGTGGTGGGATGACTTCCAGGTTCTCCGGCAACGGCGCCAATGTTCCGAGTGTCACCTGAAATTGTAGGTCGATCTCGGATGAGATCTTCTGCGCTGGTCGGAACCGATGTGTCCGGCTGGTGAATAGCGGCCGGAGCTGGTGCGTCCGACTTGTTGGACTAAACGTGCTGCTGATCCTCTGTCACCGAAGGGTGGGGGTACCTGCAAGGGACTCCAATGCTTAAGTTAGCGAGGGTATTAAGCAGGTTTTATGTAGAATCAGAGTATGAGTTATACCTGGGTGCTCCAGTGTATTTATAGTGTTGAGATGTTGATGATTGGATTTTTGATGGTATAGAATTTCACAAATGAATTCTCGTTGAAAGTATAGTTTCTAAACCAACAATAATCCTTTCATACAAAAGATTGTTTGTCACAAGTAACAAACCCCTAATTTTATAAACCAAAGTATTCAAACCTCGGGTCGTTCTCCCTAGGAATTACAATAAAGTGTCTTGTTATTGGTTGTGAGTTATAATTGGGGTTTTTAAGATTTTAGACAAGAAATATAAATGGCAAAGAAAATAAACTAACAACTAGCAAAGCTCTTGGCAAGATATGAGAACTAGAAGTCCTATCCTAGTTATCCTCCTCAATTGTGATGACAAATTGTCCATTGCTCCCGCTTAGTTAACCTCTAACCATGGAGGAAAGTCAAGTGGTTGAATTAATTTGATTCCTCAAGTCCTAATCAACTCCTAAGGGAAAGACTAGCTTTAGAGGCATTCAAATCAATTAGCAATTTCTAATTATCAATCAACAAAGGAATTAGATAACTCAAGAGTCACTAATTACTCAACCAAAGCCAAGAGGAACAAAAGCTACAATAAAATCCAACCAAGTATTTCATGAAACACTTGGAAGGCATAAAAAGAAAACATAGTAAATCAACAACAAGAATAGAATCTAACAACAATTATTGAAAGGAATTAACAACAACAATCAAGGAAATCACAATTATCATGAATTACCTCAAATTGTATTATTGAAAGAAAACAAAGGAACAACAATCTATCCAAAACAAAATGAAGAATTACAATTATTAAAACACATAACTAGAAAGAGGAAGAGGAGAAGATTAAGAATTGGTAAATGAGAAGTGAATCAAAGCATGAATTAAACCTAGATCTAAGAAGAGAGATTAACCTAAACCTAATCCTAATCCTAGAGAGTAGTGAGAGATTCTCTCTCTAAAACTAACTCTAAACTAAACTATGACTAATTGGTAACTAACTTCTCATATCTTCCCCTTAAACCTTGATCCTTTTATTCCTTTCTCCTAGCAATTGGCGCCAAAAAATGGGTTCAGAAACCCCCTCAAATCGCCATGCACGTGTTGCTTTAATGAAGTCATGTGCGGCCATCGACGCGTGCGCGCACGGTACGCGTGCGCGTCCCTGGCCGATTTTGTAATGTGCACGCGAGCGCCGTGTGCGCGTGCGCGTGCGCGTGCTTGGCTGACTTTGCTTCTTTGACTTTTTATACTTCTCTCCACTTGTATGGTTCCTTTCCTTGCTTCCCTTGACCCATGCCTAGCTTATTTCAATCCTGGAATTACTAGCAAACACATCTAAGCCTATTTCAATCCTGGGATTACTAGCAAACACATCAAGGCATCTTATGGAATTAAGGAGAAATTAGAATTCATCAATATAAGGCTTAAAAAGCATGTTTTTACATTTAAGCACAAATATGGGAGAGATAACAAAACCATGCTAATTCATAGGCTAAATGTGACAAAAGGTTATCAAAACACTCTAAATTCAATACAAGATAAACCCTAAAAATGGGGTTTATCAACCTCCCCACACTTAGACCTTAGCATGTCCTCATGCTAGAATAGGAAGGAACTGAGGGGTATGACATTTATTGAATGCAACTAGACTATGTGAGTCCTATCTAAATGCAACTAGTAAATGCAAATGCTTAGTTCAAACAAATCAATTCCCAAGAGAACATGTGAAAGCACAATAGTTAGGGCAATAGGAGTTAAGTCCAAACTACAATTGTATTGAATCATCAAAAAGAGTTCAAACTTGCAAGAATATAGATGATATGGTTGAATACATGTAATTGAACTTTTGAACCCTCACCGGACGTGTATACGCTCTATTCACTCAAGTGTTTAAGGGTTAATTCACTCAATTCTCTTCTATTCAAGCTTTTCCAAAATTTGATTTCCTTCTAACAATCAACACTCATTCAATGTACGCATACTTTCATCATGAGGTCTTTCATTTAGGTTGTAATGGGGTTAGGGTTAAGGTAGGATCGTTTATGGTTAAGTGGACTAGGATTTGAATCTTTGATTAGCATAGACTTCCCCACCTAACTATATAATAACCTATACAAGTTCAAACTATTCTAACTACCCATTCTTCACTTTTTCTTACATACTCATGCATTCTATTCCTTAATTCATAACACTTATGCATTGATTCCTTTTTATTGACGTTCACCTTGGGGCATTTTGTCCCCTTTTTTATTATTTTTCTTCTCTCTTTTTTTTTATTCTTTTATTTTTCTCATTCATTTTTTTTTACTTTCTTTTTCTTTTCAACTATACATAAGAGCATCAATGCATAAGGTCTTATACATTCGATCCATACATGAATATGTTCCCAATTCTAAAATATGAAAGTGTACTACCCCTTTTATCCCATCCAATGTTCCCAAGCCTCACCAACTTTGAATAATAAACACTCTCACTAGCCTAGGCTAATCAAAGATCCAAACAAGGACTTTCATTGGTTTTCCGCCTTGGGCTTGTAATGTGTTAAAATGAGAATAAGTTGGTTAATCATAGGCTCAAAATTGGCTAACAATGGGATTAAAAGGTTGGCTATTTGGGTAAGTAGGCTAATGAAATAATGGCCTCAATCACACAAATGCACAAATACAAGAAATAAATGGACATATAGAATCAAGCAAATCACGGATCACAATCATAGAAAGAGAACAATATCACACAAGAATGGGAAATAAGTGGTTATAAAATGTAACCACATCAATAGGCTCAAAACTCACAAGCCTGTGTTCTTAGTTCCATACATGCTTCACAAAGTATGGATTCAAGCAAGTTCCACTAAAAATTTTCTTTCAATCAATTGGGTTGATGCCCTATATTCAAATTCCTTGGAAAATTTCAATATTTGACTAAGCATTGTTGTGATTGAAAAATTCAAAAATTTTCTTAGTTCACCCGTTTCTTTTCCACTTAAAACCGATTTCTCATGCAAAAAGGGTAACTAAGTGTTTGCAATTCAAAGTATGAATTCTAATCACAACCACAAACTAAGAAGGAAGATATGAAAAAATATATAAAGAAAAATCCAACTAAAAGTATGGAAATCTAAAATCCAAAATATCTAGAAATATCCAAAAGCATCAAAATATCTAAAATCCAAAATAAGCAGTAAAAGTATCCAAAGTAAACTCAAAATGCATCAAAATATATACAAAAGATATGCAAAATAAGGTAACTAGTAGAGTATCCAAAATGTTCACCAGTTCCCTCCCCACACTTAAGATCAAGCATCGTCCTCGATGCTAAACCGGAGGATCAGTGGAAGGTACAACGGTAGGTGCCGAAACTGTCTGAGGCGGTGGGACTGGCTCTGGCTGTGGCTGTGTGGTGTCTGGAGCAGCTGGAGGAGCATCCTGCTGAGTCGGTGCCTCTGCCTCCTGCTCCTGATGATCCTGCTCATCGGAGGCCAGAGACTCGGGAAGCGGAGGTAACTCAGCACCCAGGGAAATAAGTGCCTGGTCCATCCGATCTAATCGGCGTCTGACATGGAGTCTCTCACGCTCTAGGAATCGAAATAGACGCTGGACCAGGAGGTAAGTAGGCTCAGGGACTGAAGGTGGAGCTGTAGATGAAGATGGCGTTGCTGTAGTAGAAGAGGATGGGGCTGCTGTAGGGGCTGATGGTGAAGGTGTCCCCACGACTGCTCTAGCCCTAGAACGGCGTCTAGCAGGGGGCCTCTCGTGCACCCAACCACCCCAGGGAATAGTAACCTCCCTGTCATCTGCATCAGGGGGTGGTGGTGTCACATCATCGTCCAGCCAGGGTACCTCAGCTAGGGACGCCATACTCGTGACCAAAGTAGGAAATGGGAGTAGGCCACGAATATGCGCCCGCCACATACACTGTCGGATAAGTCGAGGAAAAGAGACATCCTTCCCCTCCATAACACACCCGATCAGCAGAAGCATCTCCATAGGGATCTCAGAGAAGTGGGTGGTAGGCAAGACATAGTGGGCAAAGATCATCTGCCAAGTCTTGGCCTCTCTAGTCAAGTGAGCAAACAGCATCCCCTTAGGCTTGGTATTGTTTGCATCCATAACCCATGTAGCATCCGGTAAACCAATGACGCTCCTAAGTGCCTCATAATCAAAAGTCATGCTGTGTATGGCCAACTCGGCCTGCTGATGGGCACACGTGTCATCAAGAATGTGCCGACACTGTAATGCCTCCCCGATGGCAGTCTCAGTAATCATAATCTCTCTACCCCTCACCTGAACCGAATCTAAAGTGGGACGGAAGAAGTTGCAGTAGAATTCCTTGACCCAAGAGATGTTAATATCCCCCAAATCTCTGTCAACAAAATCGAGACCCAACTCAAGTATCCGGTTAGTAATGGACCGTCAGACATCATTGGGTAGGAGCAATTTCTTCTCGATATTCAGCTTAGTCGTTCGATACTTGGAAAATCGAAGCTCACAGTAGAGATTGGGAAACTTAGTCGGATCGGTAGAAGGTAACTGCTGATTTTCTTTTTCTTCGTCGTTTAGTAGATTCTTAGCATAATTCTTGTAGATGGAGGGAATAGAGGGTGTAGAGTATTTTCTTTTCTTGGAGGCAGTGGCTATGGCTTTTCCTTTATCCGACATCCTGAAAAATGTGAAAGAATATAAGCAAGACAACACTTAGTATGTAGTAAAAAAGGCATGTTCAGGATACAATTGGCTAATAACAATCATGATGTTGAAATGAACTTGAAAAGACTTGGTGAACAAGTAAGCATAAGGGAACAAGTAAACCAAGAATGCAAGCTTTATTAAAGTCAACAACTCTTACTTATGAAGCATAAAATCATCACACTTTAGAAAGAATGGTTAAAGAGGGTTAAAGGTGAGTAAATGTCAAATGGTTAAAGACATTAGTAAGTTAGAAAAGTGGATTAGTTGGCATGATGATATGTTTGCTCAAAGACAAGAGAAGTTCGGGTTCATGTTCACATGATAGGTGCAAAACTGGGAAGTTTAAAAGGAAGCGGAAATTGGCCCAAAATTGAAATAAAGACCAAAATGAAACTAATGTTCTTGAAAATTGGGCAGCATTCCGGCTTAAAATTGGACGTTCCCGAATAGCAAACTAGCACAAATAGCATGATCACAACATCAAGCAAGTACAGCAGCAGTGGTTTAGCATGCAGGCAACACAATTTGCACAAAATAGCAACCCAAAATGCAGCATACACACCCAAGGAAACAAACAGCAAATATGCACGTACGGAGCACTTATCAGGCCTAGAATCCTCTATCCAGTCCTAGCTACCTAACCGCAGTTATTTCTAACTAGCCTAACATGCAACATTTGAATTTAAACTAACTAATCAGACAATTGCAGTAACTACAGAAATGAACAATAAAGAAAAAAAACAGAAAAACAGAAGTTAAGTAGGAACCTGGGAGCTGGGAAGAACTGAGAATGGTAAGGGGGACTAGGGAGGGGCGGTGAATTACGTCGCCGTGGGTGGTGGCGGTGAGGGTGAGAGACTGAGGCGGAGAGAGAGAGTGGATGAGAGAGAGAAAACGAAGTGAGTGGAGGAGAGAGAGAGGGTTGATGGGAACCGGTGATGGCTGCCGCTGCTGCGCGGTGGTTATAGCAGAAGAGAAGAAGAAGATGAAAATGGAGGTTGGGAGGGAGAAGAGAGAAGGTGCGCGACTGCGCAATGTGCGTCGCGCGTTAGGGTTATCCTATTTTTTGAATCGACACGAGCGCGCACCTTGCGCGTCCGCGTACATTGAGGAAAATGGAGATCCACGCGTGAACGTGCAGTGCGCTCTAGCGTGGGTTGGCAGATCATGCAAGGGCGCGTGCGCGTACAATGCGCGCACGCGTACATGGGATTGGGTCTGAGGCTTAAAGTGGGCTTGAGGCACACCCAACTCTCAGGTCAGAAGCCTAGAGTGGCGGCAGCATGTAAGGGACGCGTGCGCGGCAAGCGCGCGTCCGCGTATATTGGTAATTCGTGATAAGGCGCATTAGCGCAATGCGTGCGCTCGCGTCTGTTCCTTCCTGGGCACATGGGCGCGCACGCGGCAAGTGCGCGTCCGCGCAGATCGAGTTGGACCAGGGGCTTAAAGCTAGCCCAGATCCGGCTTAACTCTCCGGGGCTTGGCTCAAAAAATTTGCAGCAGCTAATCGACGCGGGCGCGGTAGGTGCGCGTCCGCGTGAACGTTCATGTTCCCATAATGTGCGCGCACACACGTAGTGCGCGTCAGCGTGGGTCATGTTGGGCTCGGGGCATAATGTTTGCCCAAGAGAGGCCCAACTCTCGGGTATGTGGGTGATGATGCATCCTCACAGGGACGCGTGCGCGTACATTGTGTGCGCGCGTCCACCCCCTTTTTTTTCAGAAAAATTATGTTGGGTGCTCCCCATACTGTTCACAACTCTTTATTCAATCAACCATCATACAATTCACAAAAATACAATTTGATATTATTCATCTACTACTAAACACAACATACATGTGACTAAGCTAACAATTAAGTTGTACAAACAAATTTTTGTGAAACATCTACCTACAATGGTAATTCAAATCACTTATTAAGCAAAAATAAAAAGGACTGGAAAGAGTTTACCATGGTGGGGTGTCTCCCACCTAGCACTTTTAGTTTAAGTCCTTAAGTTGGACAATTTGATGTGCTTATTGTCATGGTGGCTTATGTTTGTACTCATCCTTGAATCTCCAAGGATCCTTGCTCCTCAATTGGTTGACAGAATTTCCAACCATTTTTATTAAGCTTGGGCAGCGTGCCACCCAAGATATGAGTCCCCATAATTGGTCTTCATATGGCGAACCGGGATCCCATATCTTATCTTCACACCCGTCTTCAATTTGATCTTCATACTTTTCCTTTCCGGGTGTTGGCATATAGAATTCTCTTTAGCATACCAAGCCTTCCTTCGATACCCTTGTACAGTGGCATTCTTCCAATCATCGTCTCTATACCTTGAAGCTTTTACCTTAATGAGCCTAATTCCTAACTTGCAACCACTGCACAACTCAATCTTACTTTGAATTCCACAAAGAGCTCTAAGTTGACCATCATTTTCAATTAAACCATATTCAAGTGAGAAAGTAAAGCTTAGGGATAAGAGTTTTACCTACTTGAATGTTGTATTGGATGGTGACTTGGGGAGGGGGACTTCCCCACACTTAGACAATGCAAGGTCTACTTCTTTATGCTCCACTCTTGTTGCTTCCACCTCTTCGCAAGCTTCTTCAATTTCGACCTTTTCTCCTTTGTTACGTGGCTTGGTGTTGTCTTCAAGAACTTCATCTTGTCTAATGGGAGGTGATTCAATTTTGTATAGGAATTCATTGATGAACGAATTCATCTCTTGATCAACCTCTTCATATTCTTCAATTTCGATATACACCATGTCATTTTCGTTTTCCTTGGGAGGTTGTGCACACTCTTTTATAGTTTCAGCTTCATGTCCAATGGGGGAGGATTCCATTGTAGAGAGGAATTCATCCATGATTAAATCCATCTCTTGATAAACCTCTTCCAAGTCTTCAACGATGATATGCCTTGGAGGTTGCGCACCCTCTTCAACATCAATATCCAGCTTCTTGGAAGGGTTCTCCATGATGCTACATTCCCATGGACTTTCAACGTCTCCTAAATCTTCAACCACTTCTCCCTTTTCTTCAATGATTATAGCTTCCTCTAGTTGTTCTAACACAAAATTCGACTCCTCCTTTTCCACCGAATTTTCCAATTTCTCCTTCATGCTTTGCTCTTCTTTTGACCTTTCACATGTGGTTACAGAAGTACCTTGAGTATTCAAGCATTGGTGGGCTAAAGTATGCACCACTTTGGTCAAATTGGTCACAAACTCGAGTGTATCCCGCTTCATGGCTTCTTGTCCTTGAAGTAACAAAGTGAGGGGATCGTCTATTGGGGTTTGGGGTGAGTAGGAAGGTTCATTATTTTGGAGAGTGGGCTCATGGTAGGAAGGTGATTCCTCTTGGTAAAATTGTGGAGAGGATGTGCCTTGAGGTGGTTCTTGGTAGTAATCTTGATAAGGTTGTGGTGGTTCTAAAGGTTCTTGCTCATAATGATCATAAGAATATGGTATGGATGATTGGTCATATGGTGGATATGGATTATAGGAAGGTGTTTGGTATGGAGGGGCTTGTGAGTATGGTTGAGGTTTATGTTGGGGATATGGTTCATAGGCATATGGTGGTGGTTCTTGAAAGTCGCAAGGTGATTCACCATAGCCATTGGATTGATATGCATCATAGAATGACTCTTCTTCATAGTGCATTGGTGGAGGTTGTTGCCATGAAGATTGATCATATGCATATGGTTCCTCCCACCTTTGATTGTTCCATCCTTGATACACATCCTCATTGAAGCTCTCATTACCTACAACATAATTAGAACCAAACTCATAGCCAAAGTGAGAATTCATGGTGGAAAGAGAAAATAAAATTCTACACTAGCAAATGAAGCAAAAAGCAAGATATTTACACTATTCACATATGTACAACAACCAATAACATAACACCATTGCAATTCCCCGGCAACGGCGCCATTTTGATGAACAATAAAGTGTCTTGTTATTGGTTATGAGTTATTTTGGGGTTTTGGATAAGAAGCATGAAAAGTAAATGGCAATGAAAATAAACTAACAACTATAAAAGGCTCTTGGCAAGGTATGAAAATTAGAAGTCCTATCCTAGTTATCCTCCTCAATTGTGATGACAAATTGTCCATTGCTCCCGCTTAGTTAACCTCTAACCATGGAGGAAAGTCAAGTGGTTGAATTAATTTGATTCCTCAAGTCCTAATCAACTCCTAAGGGAAAGACTAGCTTTAGAGGCATTCAAATCAATTAGCAACTTCTAATTATCAATCAAAAAGGAATTAGATAACTCAAGAGTCACTAATTACTCAACCAAAGCCAAGAGGAACAAAACCTACAATAAAATCCAACCAAGCATTTCATCAAACACTTGGAAGGCATAAAAGGAAAACATAGTAAATCAACAACAAGAATAGAATCTAACAACAATTACTGAAAGGAATTAACAACAACAATCAAGGAAATCACAATTATCATGAATTATCTCAAATTGCATTATTGAAAGAAAACAAAGGAACAACAATCTATCCAAAACAAAATGAAGAATTACAATTATTAAAACACATAACTAGAAAGAGGAAGAGGAGAAGATTAAGAATTGGTAAATGAGAAGTGAATCAAAGCATGAATTAAACCTAGATCTAAGAAGAGAGATTAACCTAAACCTAATCCTAATCCTAGAGAGAAGTGAGAGCTTCTCTCTCTAAAACTAACTCTAAACTAAACTATGACTAATTGGTAACTAACTTCTCATATCTTCCCCTTAAACCTTGATCCTTTTATTCCTTTCTCCTAGCAATTGGCGCCAAAAAATGGGTTCAGAAACCCCCTCAAATCGCCATGCACGTGTTGCTTTAATGAAGTCATGTGCGGCCATCGACGCGTGCGCTCACGGTACACGTGCGCGTCCCTGGCCGATTCTGTAATGTGCGCGCGAGCGCCGTGTGCGCGTGCGTGTGCTTGGCTGACTTTGCTTCTTTGACTTTTTATGCTTCTCTCCACTTGTATGGTTCCTTTCCTTGCTTCCCTTGACCCATGCCTAGCCTATTTCAATCCTGGAATTACTAGCAAACACATCACGACATCTTATGGAATCAAGGAGATATTAGAATTCATCAAAATAAGGCTTAAAAAGCATGTTTTTACATTTAAGCACAAATATGGGAGAGATAACAAAACCATGCTAATTCATAGGCTAAATGTGACAAAAGGTTATCAAAACACTCTAAATTCAATACAAGATAAACCCTAAAAATGGGGTTTATCAGATGTGACCTTTGTTTGGATAAGATAAGTTAGTTATCTTATCTTATCTTTATCTTTAGAGTTGAGGTCAGCGTATCTTCATTGGAACCGCCCTTATCTCTATAGGCTCATGCCGCCTTATGATTTGGGTCGTGTTCCTCTATTTGGGCCTCTTATTGGGCTCTCTTGTCGATTTTGACCGAGCTCTCTAAGAAGAGGTCGGATAGTCAGACCTGAAGAGGTCGGTTGCTTTATCTCCAATCATCCCAGGTCGGATAGCTCGACCCAGGGTATGAACAGTAACTTATTTGTTTGTTTATATATATACGTTATGTTAGTGGTTTTGATAGTAAATGACGTTGAATGATTTTATAAGTTTCGTTAGTAATATCGTATGTGGTTTTGTAAACGGTTTTACTAGCGGTTTTGTAATTGGCATTGTTAGTGGTTATGTTGGTGACTTTGTTAGTGGTTTTCGGATGGTTTAGTTAGTGGTTGTGCTTGTGGATTTGCTTGTGGTTTCGCTTGTGGTTTTGTGACAAGTTTTGATAGTGGTTTTGTTAGTGGTTTTTGTTCATACCATGGGTCGAGCTATCCGACCTGGGATGATTAGAGATAAAGCGACCGACCTCTTCAGGTCAGACTATCCGACCTCTTCGTAAAGAGCTCGGCTAAATCGACAGGAGAGCCCAGCTAAGGGCCCAAATAAAGGAGCACGACCCGAATCCTAAGGCAGCCCAAGGCCTATAGGATAAAGGCGGTCCCGTTGAAGATACGCTGACCTCAACTCAAAGATAAAGATAAGATAAGATAACTAACTTATCTTATCCAAAAGGTCACATCTCACCATTATAAATATACTGGAGCACCCAGGTATAACTCATACTCTGATTCTACAAAAAACCTGCTTAATACCCTTGCTAACTTAAGCATCGGAGTCCCTTGCAGGTACCCCCCACCCTTCGGTGGTCAAGGATCAGAAGAGCAGTCAGGCCCACAAGTCGGACGCGACCGCTTCGGCCGACTCCTACTAGCCGGACACATCGATACCGACCAGTGCGGAAGATCTCGCCCGAGATCGACCTCCGGTTTCAGGTAACCCTCGGAACATTGGCGCCATTGCCGGGGACCTGGAAGTCATCCCAAACACCATGGCGGACGGCCATGACAACGACCACGATTTAGATCTAGAAAACAGAACTCCGCACAAGAACGCGGACACCACATCAAAGGATGCTCCGGAATCCAACGGAGACAAAAACTCATCCAATCTGGGATTAATAGAAGCACTTCAAGATCGCTTAAAGCAACTTGAGAAAGAAACCCAACAACAACGAGAGGTCGGAAAGGATTTACAAAGAGAGGTACGACGGCGTCGAGAATTGGAAGATAAACTCTTACAACTTGAAGCCGATCTCAAATCAAAAGCCCCCCGGATCAATCCTGAAGAAAGCGCACGCAAAGAACAAGATCCTTTCACTAAAGAAATCATGAAGGCTAAAATTCCCAAAGATTTCAAACTCCCAGATATGACCCTGTATGATGGCACCACTGATCCCAACCATCACCTCAGCAATTTCAGAAGTAGAATGTACCTTACCGATGCCTCAGATGTTGTTCGCTGCAAAGCTTTTCTAACAACTCTCACAAAGGCAGCGATCAGATGGTTCGACAGCTTACCTCCAAAATCCATCTCAAACTTCGATGACCTGGCCAGAAAGTTCCAAGCCAGATTCTCCATCCAGAAAGATAAAGCCAAGCACGCCCCCAGTCTACTGGGGATCAAGCAAGGAGATCAGGAGAGCCTCCGCAACTACATGGAAAGATTCAACAAAACATGCATGGACATACAAAGTTTACCCACGGAAGCTGCAATCATGGGACTCATCAACGGTCTACGAGAAGGACCTTTCAGTCAATCTATATCAAAAAAGTACCCGACCTCCTTAGACGAAGTACAGGAACGAGCAGAAAAGTACATCAACATGGAAGAAAATGCTCGGTTAGGAGAGATCTCAAAATCAGGGGCCTCCTACCGAGACAGAGACAAGGAATCTAAAAGAAAAGAAGATCGACAAGGGGAGAAAATCAAAAAATACCATAATTACACCCCCTCAGAACATCCCTAGTCGAAATATACAAAGAGGTCTGCCATACAGAAAAAATTCCCCCAGCTTGACCCCTTAAAGGAAAAAGAGCAGGAGGAAATCGAAAAGAATATTGTGAATATCATCGGGTTAGAGGACACTCTACCAATGAATGCTTCGATTTAAAAAATATCATAGAAAAACTGGTGAAGGAAGGAAAGTTAGATCGATTCCTGGCCACCCGAGACGATGATCAAAGAAAGCGACGAAGAGACGAAGATACCGAACGAACAGAACGATCACCTCGGACACCAGAAAGGCACGTCCACATGATACATGGCGGATTCGCAGCTGGAGAGATCTCCAAATCCTCTCGTAAGAGGTATCTCAGAGAAATATATCATGTCGAAGGAGAGAAAGAAGCACTCAACATCCCAGCAATAACATTTACTAAGGAGGATGCGTCCGGCATCATCACAGGACACGACGATCCCATGGTTATCACCATTATATTGGCAAACGCCAACCTACACCGCACCTTAATAGACCAAGGGAGTTCTGCCGACATCTTATTCAAAACAGCCTTTGATAAACTCGGCTTGGAGGAAAAAGAACTTAAAGCATACCCAAACAGTCTGTTTGGGTTAGGAGATACCCCGGTTCGACCACTAGGATACATTCCACTACATACAACCTTCAGAAAAGGGGACCAATCCAGGACACTCAAAATAGACTACATAGTAGTCGATGTAAGTTCAGCTTACAATGCTCTCAAAGGTCGGACAACACTCAACCAACTTGGCGCAATAGTCTCGACCCCATACTTATGTATGAAATTTCCAACCCCAAAAGGGATAGCCACAATAAAAGCAGACCAGAAGATGGCACAACGTTGTTATAACGAAAGCCTTAACCTCAGAGGCAAAGGAGAAGAGTTTCCATACAATCGAGTTGGGCGGAGTCCAACGTCGGGAAGATCTTCGTCCCTAGCCAGAAGACGGGATAGAAACGATTCAGATCGGGGACACTCCAGAAAAAACAACTAATATCAGCACGATCCTCGAAAGAGATTTAAAAGAGTTGTTAATACAATTCTTACGAGATAACGTCGACCTCTTTGCATGGAAAGCCGCGGACATGCCAGGCATAGATCCTAAACTAATGAGCCATAAGTTGGCAGTCTATCCAGGATCTCGACCAGTGCAAGCTTGGGCCAGAGCGATCCCAGGCCGTAGAAGAACAAGTACAAGCACTACTAGAAGCCAGATTTATAAGAGAAGTCAAATACCCACTATAACTAGCCAGCGTCGTCTTGGTGAAAAAGTCAAATGGGAAATGGCGAATGTGCACCGATTACACCGATCTCAACAAAGCTTGTCCAAAAGATCCATACCCACTCCCAAGTATTGATGCCCTGGTAGACGCTTCCTCTGGATACAAATATCTCTCGTTTATGGATGCATATTCAAGATACAACCAAATTTCCATGTATCCACCAGATCAAGAAAAAACCTCGTTTTTGAAACCAAAGGCGAACTACTGTTACATCATAATACCTTTCGGTCTCAAGAACGCAAGAGCTACTTATCAAAGACTAATGAATAAAGTTTTCTCAAAGCACATCAGAAAAATCATGGAGGTTTATGTGGATGACATGTTAATAAAAACACAAAGCGAAGAGACACTACTGTCCGACATGGCTCAAGTGTTCAACACCATAAGGAAACATGATATGCGTCTCAATCCCGCAAAGTGCACCTTTGTAGTAGAAGCAGGCAAATTCTTAGGCTTCATGCTTACGCAGAGAGGAATTGAAGCAAATCCAGACAAATGTCAAGCAATACTCAGTATGAAAAGCCCGACATGTGTCAAGGAAGTGCAGCAACTCAACGGGAGATTGGCTGCCCTATCCCGATTTCTAGCAGGAGCTGCAATAAAATCTCTCCCCTTCTATGCCACTTTAAGAAAGGGAAAATAGTTCGAATGGACGATAGAATGTGAGCAAGCTTTCCAAGACTTTAAAAAATTCTTGGGACAACCACCTATTCTATCTCGACCACGGGAAGGAGAACCGCTCATATTATATCTTGCAGTAGGAAGCCGGGCAATAGCCTCGGCATTAGTCAGGGAGGACAAAAATGGGCAACAACCCGTCTACTTCATTAGCAAAGCACTGCAAGGATCCGAGCTGAACTACCAGAAAATAGAAAAATTCGCCTACACTCTCATCCTAACATCCCGACGACTTCGCCCATACTTCCAGGCTCACACCATTATGGTTCGGACCAACCAGCCTATAAAAGGGATATTGCAGAAAACAGATCTAACAGGTAGAATTTTACAGTGGACAGTCAAACTGTCCGAATTCGACCTCCAATACGAAGCTCGGACGACTATTAAATCACAGTACCTGGCCGACTTCGTCGCAGAATTCACGGACACCTTGGAAGCCCCCTACAGAATAGAATCTCTACGTAGATGGCTCTTCAAACAAAACCAGAAGTGGCGCAGGTGTGATAATAGAAAGCAACCAAGGAACCCAAGTTGAGCTCTCCCTCAAGTTTGGGTTCCCAGCCTCAAATAACCAGGCAGAATATGAAGCGTTGTTAGCTGGTTTGAAGCTGGCTAAAGAGATTGGAGCTCAAAAACTCAACATTTACAGTGATTCACAAGTAGTCACCTCACAAATAATAGGGAGTTACCAGGCCAAAGACCCCACCCTGAAAAAATATTTGGACAAGACCAAGGAACAGCTCGGACAAATCGGGGAATATAAGATCTGCCACATACCCTGCGAACAAAATACCCGAGCTGACACACTCTCAAAACTAGCCAGCACCAAACCAGGGGGCAATAATAGAAGCCTCATCCAGGAGATGCTACAGAACCCCTCAATAACGGGAGAGGAAAAAATTCTAGCTATAGCAAATCAGGAGAAAAGGAGGCAAAAAGGTTAAAAAGGAAGGCACAGTACTACACCATCTTAAACAACATCCTGTACAAGAGATGAATCTCAATACCTTTACTAAAATGCGTGCCGACCTCCAACACAAGGAAAGTCTTAGAAGAAGTACATAGTGGCTATTGTGGTAACCATCTTGGAGCACGAACTCTTGCCAAAAAGGTACTTCGGGCGGGATTCTACTGGCCAACCCTACAGAAAGAGGCTATAGAATTCGTAAAGACATGTCCACCATGTCAGAAACATGCCAACTTCCATATCGCCCCGCCAGAGGAGCTCATTGGTGTAACCTCACCCTGGCCATTCGCAAAATGGGACTCGATCTGCTTGGACCTTTTCCCCAAGGATCAGGACAAGTAAAATTCCTTATAGTCGAAGTGGACTATTTTACAAAATAGATTGAGGCAGAACCCTTAGCCAATGCCACTGCTCAAAGAAGCCAAAAATTCCTATACAGGAACATTGTCACCAGGTTCGGGGTCCCACACTCCATAACTACGGACAATGGCACCCAATTTACGGATGCAGGCTTCCGGAAACTAGCTGCCGACTTAAATATAAAGCATCAGTTCACATCCGTCGAGCACCCTCAAGCCAACAGACAGGCTGAAGCAGCTAACAAAGTCATATTGGCTGGGCTGAAACGGAGACTACAAGATGTAAAGGGAGCTTGGGCCGAAGAGCTTCCACAAGTCCTATGGGCATATCGAACAACGCCACATTCCACCACAAATGAATCATCATTCCGACTAGCATATGGAATGGAGGCAATGATCCCAGTAGAAGTCGAAGAAGGGTCTTCTAGAGTAGTCCTCTACAATGAAGAAGCCAACAGCCAACTCCAGAGAGAAGAGCTCGACTTGTTACCCGAAATCCAGGAAAGAGCTCGGATTAGGGAAAAAGCTCTAAAGCGACGAATGGCTTCCAGATATAATCAAAAAGTAGTGTCGAGAAGTTTTGCAAAGAATGATCTCATCCTAATCCGAAATGATATCGGAACAACTCGACCAGGAGAAGGGAAGCTGGCAGCAAAATGGAAAGGACCCTACCGAGTCGTAGAAGTACTTGGAAAGGGCTACTATAGACTGTCCGAACTCGATGGGCGAGAACTTCCCAGGTCATGGCACGCCTACAACCTAAGAAGGTACTACAGTTAGATAAAAGATCTCATCATTGGATGCACTCTTTTTCCTGAAAAGGTTTTTTAATGAGGCACCAAGTTGAGACTCAGACTATCCCATATGTATATATTCGTACTTTTTCTTTAAATAAAATGCATTTTAAGATATTCTACAAAGATTTCAAGACGCATTAATCTGAAGCATTCATCGTCCGATTATAAAGCAACAGATCGGCAAGAAAGTGAAAAAAATTTCATTGCGCAATCACGATAAAGACAAATCATCCGATAAAGGTGAAAACGCGATTCACCCAAAGGACAATCTAGATATGCCAACCACTTTCTACAAATCGGCAAAGATGAACACAGAATAATGTAAGAAGTTATCGAAAGCGATCTAAAAAAGAACCTGACGAGGTCTTACGGATAGCTAATATAATAACTTAAAGACTAGCCGACGTTCAGAAGTCCCACCAAGTCAACCCAAGTTATAAGTAAACCCTGGAAAGAGGTCTGGCCAACCCTATTAAAGAGGATTACTTTAACTTAGAAAGGCTCGACCTAACAAAGTCAGCCCAAAATAAAAAGGTTATAAAAGTAATCCCTGAAAGAGACCTAACAAAGGTCTAAGAAAGATGATTACAAAATAACTTAGAAGAGACCGACATAACCAAGTCGGACTCTTGCTACTAGAAAAGGTTATAAAAGTAATCCCTGAAAGAGACCTAACAAAGGTCCAAGAAAGAGGATTACAAAATAACTTAGAAGAGACCGACATAATCAAGTCGGACTCTTGCTACTAGAAAAGGTTATAAAAGTAATCCCTGAAAGAGACCTAACAAAGGTCCAAGAAAGACGATTACAAAATAACTTAGAAGAGACCGACATAACCAAGTCGGACTCTTGCTACTAGAAAAGGTTATAAAAGTAATCCCTGAAAGAGACCTAACAAAGGTCCAAGAAAGAGGATTACAAAATAACTTAGAAGAGACCGACATAACCAAGTCGGACTCTTGCTGCTAGAAAAAGTTATAAAAGTAATCCCTGAAAGAGACCTGACAAAGGTCCAAGAAAGAGGATTACAAAATAACTTAGAAGAGACCGACATAACCAAGTCGGACTCTTACTACTAAAAAAGTCATAAAAATAAATCCCTGAAAGAGATCTGACAAAGATCCAAGAAAGTGGATTACAAAATAACTTAGAAGGGGACCAGCGCAAAGAAATCGGTCACAAATACAGAAAACCGAGAAAACAAGTTGGACCTATACAATCATAACCTCAAAGGATCCGAAATACAAGCAATAAAGCAAAGTAATCCAAGGAGGTCGAGCAGCAAGAATTCGAACATCAATAGAAAACAAAAGATGTCGAACAACTACTTTTACCTTTTAAAGTTATAAAGCCTGGAAGGCCACCAGAACCTACTATGAAGAGATAGCAAGTTACCTTTTTGTTTTTCAAAATAAAAAGTTGCTAAACAAGCAACTAGGAAGCGTCAGCAGATAAATA
This sequence comes from Arachis duranensis, assembly GCF_000817695.3. Taxonomy (NCBI): domain Eukaryota; kingdom Viridiplantae; phylum Streptophyta; class Magnoliopsida; order Fabales; family Fabaceae; genus Arachis; species Arachis duranensis. Next base: position 42,934,844 of record NC_029774.3, read on the forward strand.
AAAAGTTCAAAAAAGAGCCCACAAACCGGGCCAACTACACAAAATTTTTTTTAAAAGATCAACAAGCATCAGAAGCCTTCTCGACAGTGTCAGGAGCTTTCTTGACAGCATCAGGACAAGGAGAGGGAGGGCGAGTCTGAATCGGCACCGCATCCACAGTACCATCCTCCCGGTTCAAGATCTGGCAATCCAAGTCAGGTACAACCGGAGGAGCGGAAGAAGTCGGCACCTTGGTAGAGGACACAGGAGGAACAACCTCATCATCATCACCCTCATCATCAGGGACAATCTTGCTATCCCTGACAACATTATCCAAGCTAAAGAGGGTGAGATCGGCCTCGGGAGCAATGATGCGAACTTGCTCCTTCAAGTTCTCGTAAGCAGCAGTCACGCTACCAACAAGGTGACCATGGAGCTCAGCATAGTCTTCCCGGGCATTGTCAAGCTCCTCCCTCAGGCGCCTCCCCTCCCTATAAGATGTAACATAACTCTCCTTATGCATCAAGGCTGTGTCCTCAGCCAACCTCAAAGAAGCAGCTAATGATTGGGAAATCGCCTTCTCATTCTCCAAGTCCTTTTCCAGCTTAGCAATCTTCACCTTGAGCTCCTCCTTCAGCCCCTTCATCCGGTCGAACTCTCGTTTCGCCTCCTCCATAAATTCTTTAGTAGCGTGGAGAGGGAGATTCTGGGCAGTTCGATATATGGCAGCCGACATGTACGTCATCTTCACGTGATTAAGGGCCATAAACTCCAAGTGACAGAGGATGGACACATTGTCCATAGAGAGAGCGCCATAGGGTCCGATTTGTTGATCCACGAATTCAATAGCATTAAAATCAGGAGCATCGAGGTCAAAGGGCTCAGCAGTCTTTTCTTTTTATTGGGAGGAGCAGCAGAAGGAGCAGCAGAGGTGGCGTGAGGATCTGCCAAATGAACTCGGGGTGTTGGGATCACCTTCTTCACCCCAGAAGAACTCTGCACGGATGGCTTCTCACGCACCTGGGAGGATCCCTCCCCAGCCGCCTGGGCAGCAGCCTTTCTGGCCGCAGTCGCCCTCTGCGCCCGCTTGTAAGCTTTCATGGATTCACTATTCTTCATGGCCTCTGCAAATAAAACAGAAAATTCAGCTACAAGTCGGAAAGACAGCTACAAGCAACATAAACAAAGATAATAAAAGAAACACAAAGATACCCAATTCAATTTGAAGAAGAGAGGGATTGGTTAGAAATTTCTTTGTGTCAAGATGGGGAGGTTGGCCCCAGCGCTCTTCCAAAATAGCCACAAAGGCTCGTTCAGCATCATCCAACAGCTCTCACGAATACCGAGAAACCCTCACATCTTTTTGCCACTCCAAGGGAAAAGCAGGTTCGTCATTTTCATCCAGAAAAAAGGGCCGAGCACCTTCAACAGCTCGGACTTTGAAGAAGTAGTTTTTAAAATCACGGAACGACTCATCAAACATGGAAAAAACCTTCTTTCCTTGGGTAGAAATGAGACCCAAGCCGACTTCTTTTTTACCACGCCGGGCTTAGTTAAGACAAACAGGTAGAAAAAGAGAGATTGGGAAGCAGGAATACCAAAACCATTACACAGCAATTGGAAAATCTTAATAAAACCCCAGGAATTGGGGTGAAGCTGAGAAGGAGCAACATTACAAAACCATAACAGGTCGGTTTCAAATTTGGTAAATGGAAGGGTAATACCCAGTTGACCAAAGAAAAAATCATAGACATAAAAGAAAGGACGACCATCAACAACCCGAGTTGAAAAACAGACTCTCTCATCAGAAGAAGGAGGGACAAGTTCGTAGTTCTTTTCATCACTAGAATTACTACAGACACTATGAAACTGCCTAAGTTGAGTACAAAATTCAGAATCAACCAGCGAGACACACATGAGAACCATGGAGTCCACCCAATCAGCCATACCCGCAGGGACCTGGGAAGGCATCTCTACGACGTTATTTCGAGATGACATGTGGTCAACTAAAATCCTACAAAAGAAAAGTAGAATGGGTTACTTAAAAGACATCTCGGGCAAAGGGGCAAAACATCGCGACGGACGGATAAACAAAATGGGAAAACCCCAAAACTCAAAGACAAAAGTCTCGGGGCATCCCTTGGAGGCAGTAAACAAACAAGGTTATCAAATTATTCCCACAGCCTACATCCCAGCACTCATCAAAGTAAAATCCAGAAAAGAAAACAAAAGAAGCAAAAAACGCAAAAAAGTCCACCCTCCTACAAAGTTTATCAGAAAAACTTCTATAGTTTATCAAGAAAAGCATTACTCCTACGGTTTACCAGCACTACTGCTACAGTTTATCAGAACAACAAAAAGCCAAACAAAAAAAAGGCAGCAAAGGCGCAAACTTTTTTCAAAATTAAGATATCATCAGCATAAGAACAAAGCACCAACATCAAAAAATGAAAAAATCGTCAAAGATGCAACCTTTTTCAGAATCAAACAAAGTCATCATTCCAAAGCTTCAAACACAAAAGCATTCACAAACATGCAAAGCCCTAAAAGTATCAAGCAAACAGAGGGAGAAACCACGAGATACACAGTGATCGGCAGAAAGATCCAAACTTTCCCCCAAAGGGAGATAAAAAGGAAAACTTCATCGCAAAGTTAAAAAACAAACGAGGAAAAAACGAAAATGGGACTAACCTGGAGACGAAGAAAAAGCTTCAAAAGAAGAGTGGAAGCACAAAAACAAAGGCCACCCAGAGAAAACGCCAAGCAACGACCGAAAAATCACAGAAAGCAGGGCCGCGAGCGAAAGACAAAGAGCAGTTGAGAGAAACAGAAAAATGAGAGAGTAAAGGGAGAAGTTACGCAAGAAGAAATGAAGAAGAGAAACCATTTTTTGATCCCGAAAATTCAAAATAAAAACCAAGAGAGAATGAAGGGTAATTAATGACAATTAAATGCGGATATTAAAGCCGCTTGCGTTCCCAAAAAAGCAATAATACAAAAGCGCGCGCTTTTAGAGAAAAACGTTCTACATTCAAAAGGATCCACAAAAAAGGAATCGACAAAATGCTTGAGTTCGACTTCAAGAAAGGACCGAAGTCAAGGACTCGACTTCAAAAAAGAAGACCGAGCTCAAGCAGGGGCACTGTTCATACCCTGGGTCAAGCTATCCGACCTGGGATGATTAGAGATAAAGCGACCGACCTCTTCAGGTCAGACTATCCGACCTCTTCGTAAAGAGCTCAGCTAAATCGGCAGGAGAGCCCAGCTAAGGGCCTAAATAAAGGAGCACGACCCGAATCCTAAGGCAGCCCAAGGCCTATAGGATAAAGGTGGTCCTGTTGAAGATACGCTGACCTCAACTCAAAGATAAAGATAAGATAAGATAACTAACTTATCTTGTCCAAAAGGTCACATCTCACCATTATAAATACACTGGAGCACCCAGGTATAACTCATACTCTGATTCTACAAAAAACCTGCTTAATACCCTTGCTAACTTAAGCATCGGAGTCCCTTGCAGGTACCCCCCACCCTTCGGTGGTCAAGGATCAGAAGAGCAGTCAGGCCCACAAGTCGGACGCGACCGCTTCGGCCGACTCCTACCAGCCGGACACATCGATACCGACCAGTGCGGAAGATCTCGCCCGAGATCGACCTCCGGTTTCAGGTAACCCTCGGAACAGTTTTGTTGGTGGTTATCTTGGTGGTTTTATTAGTGGTTTTGTTAGTGGTTTTGTTAGTAATTTTGTTAGTAGTTTTGTTAGTGGTTTTTTTAGTGGTTTTGTTAGTTGTATTTTAAATGGTTTTGTTAGTGGTATTTGTTGGTGGTTTTGTTAGCAATTTTGATGGTGGGATTGCTAGTGGGTTTTGTTCCGGGGGTTACCTGAAACTGTAGGTCGATCTCAGACGAGATCTCCGATGTGGGTCGGAGTTGTTATGTTTGACTTGTTGGACTTGGTAATGATGCTGATCCTTCATTCCCAAAGGGTGGGGGTACCTGCAAGGGACTCCGATGCTTAAGTTAGCAAGGGTATTAAGTAGGTATTGAGTAGAATCAGAGTATGAGTCATACCTGGGTGCTCCAGTATATTTATAATGGTGTAGAGAGATCCTCCTTGGATAAGATAAGTTAGTTATCTTATCTTATCTTTATCTTTGAGCGAGGTTATCTTATCTTTAAGAGAACCATCTTCATCTCTATAGGCTTGGGCTATCTTTGGATTTGGGTCGTGTTCCTATGTTTGGGCCCTTTATTGGGCTTTCCTGGTAGTTTAGCCGAGCTCTTTGAGAAGAGGTCGGGTCATCATGAGCTGAAGAGATCGATCGCTTCGTCTGTAGAACATCCCTGGTCGAACAGCTCGACCCAGGGTAGGAACAGGTTTGTTAGTGGTTTTGTTAGTTGTATTTTAAGTGGTTTTGTTAGTGGTATTTGTTGGTAGTTTTATGAATGATTAAATTTGTTTATAATTATCTGGTCCATTGTATCTACAGCCCCATCGATGTATCTCGAGCATGCAATGGCAGCAAGGCATGCGACTTGACGAGAGGTACGTCCCCCGTACTTGCAGATGGCCGTATTATACCATCTTGCGAGGATGAACGGGAGATGGTTCAGATTGGATGAGCCCCTGGTGAGTGCTTTCGTTGAGCGATGACGTTCGGAGACGCACATATTTCATATGTTGTTTGGGGAGTGCACGATTACACTGCAGGATGTGGCGTACCAGTTGGGGTTGTGATGAGCGGATAATTTATACGCTTTTTGGCATTGTTTTTAGTGTGTTTTTAGTATAATCTAGTTAGTTTTTGGTATATTTTTATTAGTTTTTAGTTAAAATTCACTTTTCTGGACTTTACTATGAGTTTGTGTGTTTTTCTGTGATTTCAGGTATTTTCTGGCTGAAATTGAGGGTCCTGAGCAAAAATCTGATTCAGAGACTGAAAAGGACTGCAGATGCTGTTGGATTCTGACCTCCCTGCACTCGAAGTGAATTTTCTGGAGCTACAAAAGCCCAATTGGCGCGCTCTCAACGGCATTGGAAAGTAGACATCCTGGGCCCGAGATTTGATGGCCCAAACCGGCGTGGCAAATCAGCCTCAGAATTTCCAGCGTTTAACGCTGGAACTGGCATAAAACTTGGAGTTAAACGCCCAAACTGGCATGAAAGCTGGCGTTTAACTCCAGAAAAAGTCTCTACAAAGGAAAGCTTCAATGCTCAGCCCAAGCACACACCAAGTGGACCCAGAAGTGGATTCTTACGTCATTTACTCATTTCTGTACACCCTAGGCTACTAGTTTACTATTAATAGGATCTTTTGACATTGTATCAGTA
>NC_029774.3:42940264-42941701 GCF_000817695.3 Arachis duranensis
TTGGGGGTGAGGAGCTCTGCTGTGTCTTGATGGATTAATGCAATTACCACTGTTTTTCATTCAATTATGCTTGCTTCCATTTCAAGATATTACTTGTTCTTAAACCGGATGAATGTGATAATCCGTGACACTCATCATCATTCTCAACTATGAACGTGTGCCTGACAACCACCTCCGTTCTACCTTAGATTAAGTATTTCCACTGAGAGGATGGGAGGTAGCCACTGACAACGGTGAAACCCTTGCACACAGCTTGCCATGGAAGGAGCCTTGCGTGCTTGAAGAAGAAGACAGTAGGAAAGCAGAGATTCAGAAGATGGAGCATCTCCAAAACCTCAACATATTCTCAATTACTGCAAAATAAGTACTTATTTCATGTTCTTTTGCATTTCACAATCAATCCTGATAATTTCTGATATCCTAACTAAGATTTACAAGATAACCATAGCTTGCTTCAAGCCGACAATCTCCATGGGATCGACCCTTACTCACGTAAGGTATTACTTGGACGACCCAGTGCACTTGCTGGTTAGTTGTGCGGGATTGCAAAGTGTGATTGCAATTTCGTGCACCAAGATTTTGGCGCCGTTGCCAGGGATTGTTTGAGTTTGGACAACTGACGGCTTATCTTGTTGCTTAGATTAGGACTGTTTTATTTTTGTTGGTTTAGAGTCTTTTAGTTGAGTCTAGTTTCATATTTTAAGTTTGGTGTCAATTGCATGCTTTTGTTTTTCTTTTAATTTTCGAATTTGCATGTCTTTAGTCCCTTTTTGATCCGTAAAAAATTTTAAGTTTGGTGTCATTTTGTTGTTTTTCTCTTTCCTCTTTTCAAAAATCAAATCTTTTTCATAAAAATTTTTCAATCATATCTTTTTAATTGCTCTTTTCAAAATCTTTTTAATTAACTAATTGATTCAGTTCTCAATTTGCTTTGATCTTATTTTCTTTTTGATTTTCGAATTTTTACTTTATTTCCCTTTTGTTTTATTTTATTTTTTCGGTTAATTCAAAAAAATAAATAAATAAATAAATAAAAAACAAAATTTATCTATTTGCAATCCATATCATTTCCCTTTATCCATTATGGACCTAAGTGGGATTGATCATTCCAAAAGGACTCTGGGGTCATATGCTAACCCCATTACAGCTGCATATGGGAGTAGCATCTGTACACCTCCCATCAAAGCAAGCAGCTTTGAGCTAAATCCTCAACTCATTATCATAGTGCAGCAAAATTGCCAGTATTCCAGTATTCCACAGGAAGAACCTACTGAGTTTCTGGCACAGTTTTTACAAATTGCTGACACAGTACATGATAAAGAGGTGGATCAGGATGTCTACAGACTATTACTATTTCCATTTGCTGTAAAAGATCAAGCTAAAAGGTGGTTGAATAACCAACCTACAGCAAGCATAAAGACATGGAAACAGTTATCA
>NC_029774.3:42944012-42944723 GCF_000817695.3 Arachis duranensis
GCACTTGTCCTGAAAAGGTGCCAAGAGACTAACCTGGTTTTAAACTGGGAGAAATGTCACTTTATGGTGACTGAGGAAATTATCCTTGGGCACAAAATTTCAAGCAGGGGAATAGAGGTGGATAAGGCAAAGGTAGAGATAATTGAGAAATTACCACCACCTGCCAATGTTAAGGCAATCAGAAGCTTTCTGGGGCATGCAGGATTCTACTGAAGGTTTATAAAGGATTTTTCGAAAATTGCAAAACCTTTGAGTAACCTGCTAGCTGCTGACACACCATTTCTGTTTGACACACAGTGTTTGCAGGCATTTGAGACCCTGAAAGCTAAGCTGGTCACAGCACCAGTCATCTCTGCACCAGATTGGACATTGCCATTTGAACTAATGTGTGATGCCAGTGACTATGCCATTGGTGCAGTCTTGGGACAGAGGCATAACAAGCTTCTGCACGTCATTTATTATGCCAGCCGTGTTCTAAATGACGCACAGAAGAATTACACAACCACAGAGAAAGAGTTACTTGCAGTGGTCTATGCCATTGACAAGTTTAGATCCTATCTAGTAGGATCCAAAGTGGTTGTGTACACTGACCATGCTGCTCTTAAATACTTACTCACAAAGCAGGATTCAAAACCCAGGCTTATAAGATGGGTGTTGCTTCTACAAGAGTTTGATATAGAAATAAGAGACAGAAAAGGGACAGAGAACCAG
>NC_029774.3:42945785-42950414 GCF_000817695.3 Arachis duranensis
GTCCAGCTAAAGACAGTAAAGAAGCGCTTGCTGGGAGGCAACCCAGTCATTAGCAGGTTATATGTTTTGTTTTTACAAAGGCAAGTATCAAAAATGAAGGAATTCACAGAGTTACAGAAGGATTCAGCTCAAAAAGCAGAGAAAAAGAGCTTACTGGCGAAAAAACGCCAGTAAGGGGCATTTTGGGCGTTAAACGCCAGAATGGGCACCATTCTGGGCGTTTAACGCCAGTAAAGGTGCCATTTTGGGCGTTAAACGCCAGAATGGGCACCATTCTGGGCGTTTAACGCCAGTAAAGGTGCCATTTTGGGCGTTAAACGCCAGAATGGGCACCATTCTGGGCGTTTAACGCCAGGTATGCAGTATCCTGGGCGTTTAGCAAAACGCCCAGTGATAAAGGGAATCCTGGCGTTTAACGCCAGCCAGGGCACCTGGCTGGGCGTTAAACGCCCACAATGGGCAACGAATGGGCGTTAAATGCCAGAATGGATGCCATTCTGGGCGTTTAACGCCAGAAAGGTGGGGGGACCAAGATTTTGTTTTCAAACCAAATTTTTTCAAACTTTCCTTTTCTTACCCATTCTTTTCTACAAAAATACATTTCAACCTTTCATCATTCACTTTCAAATCTTCAAAAATCAAAATCATTCTTCAAATCTCTCTCAAATCAATCCCAAATATTGTTCAAAAACTCACCCTTCTCTCAAATTCTCTCCATATCTTCTCAAATCTCCTTTCAATTTTTTTGAAATCTCCTTCCCCCCCTTTATAAATACACGTTCGGCCTCACCATTCCCCCACACCATTCGAATTTGCTCTTCTCCTCTCCCTCTTCTTTCCTTTCTTTTGCTTGAGGACAAGCAAACCTCTAAGTTTGGTGTGCTTTTCCGTGATCACTAAGCCAAGATTCATCAAGATCATGGCTCCTAAGGGAAAACAAACCAATTTAAGAGGAAAGAAAGAGAATAATCCAAAGAATCTTTGGAATCAAGAGAAGTTCTTAACCAAAGAACATGAAGACCATTATCACAAAATAATGGGTCTGAGGTCAGTGATCCCGGAAGTTAAATTTGATCTGAAAGAAGATGAATATCCGGGGATCCAAGAGCAAATTCGAAACAGAGGATGGGAAGTTCTAACCAATCCTGAGATAAAGGTTGGAAGGAATATGGTTCAGGAATTCTACTCAAATCTGTGGCTAACAGATAAGCAGAGAATTAGAGGACATTTGCCTCCCTGGAACTAAGTGGATAACCAATTCTAAGGGTGTCCCAAACCAACTCAAGAGGGGAGACCTCAAACCAATTGCAAGAGGTTGGCTAGACTTTATTGGGCGTTCCATATTGCCCACTAGCAACCGTTCTGAGGTCACCATCAAGAGAGCAGTGATGATTCATTGCATCATGCTTGGAAAAGAAGTGGAAGTTTATCATGTGATTGCTTGTGAGATCTACACAATTGCAAATAAAAATTCCACTGAAGCCAAATTGGCTTACCCAAGCTTGATCTCCTTGCTCTGTAAAGAGGCTGGGGTGAAGATGGGAGTAGATGAATTCATACCCATTGAACATCCAATCACCAAGAAGTCAATGGAAGGACAAATGCAAGACAACTCTATAAAAAGGAGGGCGCAGGAGTTCCTCCCTGAATTCCCTGAAATTGGCTACTGGGCCAGCCTAGAAGCATCTATCACCAAGTTGCAAGAGACTATGGAGCAACTGAAGGAAGAACAGCAGAATCAGAACTGCATGCTCTGCAAATTGCTGAAGGAACAAGAGAAGCAGGGGCATGAACTCCAAGAGTTGAAACGCCAAAAGCTCTCCTCCCAAGTTGAGGGAGCATCCACTTCTCAAAATCAAGGTTGTTGAGTCCTAACTCTGTGAAAACTTCTATCATTAGGAGCCTATTTAAATTTTTCTTTGTTTTTTGTTTTCTATTTTTATTTTTTTTTAGTCTCATCTTATATCTATCTTTGAGTCTTGTTCTTAATTCATAATTAATAAAATTTAAAATTCATGTCTTAAAGCTATGAATGTCCTATGAATCCATCACCTCTCTTAAATGAAAAATGCTTTAATCACAAAAGAACAAGAAGTACAGGATTTCGAAATTTATCCTTGAAACTAGTTGAATTAGTTTGATGTGGTGACAATAATTTTTGTTTTCCGAATGAATGCTTGAACAGTGCATATGTCTTTTGAAATTGTTGTTTTGAGAATGTTAAAATTGTTGGCTCTTGAAAGAATGAAGGAAAAAGAGAACTGTTATTGAGGATCTGAAAAATCATCAGATTGATTCTTGAAGCAAGAAAAAGCAGTGAATATAAAAAAAAAAGAAGAAGAAAAAGAAAGAATAAAGTTGTGATCCAAGGCAAAAAGAGTGTGCTTAAGAACCCTGGATACCTCTAATTGGGGACTCTAGCAAAGCTGAGTCACAATCTGAAAAGGTTCACCCAATTATATGTCTGTGGCATGTATGTATCCGGTGGTAATACTGGAAGACAGAGTGCTTTGGGTCACGGCCAAGACTCATACACTAGCTATGTTCAAGAATCATTATACTCAACTAGGAGAATCAATAACACTATCTGAATTCTGAGTTCCTATAGATGCCAATCATTCTGAACTTCAAAGGATAAAGTGAGATGCCAAAACTGTTCGGAAGCAAAAAGCTACTAGTCCCGCTCATCTAATTGGAGCTGAGTTTCCTTGATATTTTGGAGTCTATAGTATATTCTCTTCTTTTTATCCTATTTTGATTTTCAGTTGCATGGGGACAAGCAACAATTTAAGTTTGGTGTTGTGATGAGCGGATAATTTATACGCTTTTTGGCATTGTTTTTAGTGTGTTTTTAGTATAATCTAGTTAGTTTTTGGTATATTTTTATTAGTTTTTAGTTAAAATTCACTTTTTGGACTTTACTATGAGTTTGTGTCTTTTTCTGTGATTTCAGGTATTTTCTGGCTGAAATTGAGGGTCCTGAGCAAAAATCTGATTCAGAGACTGAAAAGGACTGCAGATGCTGTTGGATTCTGACCTCCCTGCACTCGAAGTGGATTTTCTGGAGCTACAGATACCCAATTGGCGCGCTTTTAACGGCATTGGAAAGTAGACATCCTGGGCTTTCTAGCAATGTATAATAGTCCATACTTTGTCCGAGATTTGATGGCCCAAACCGGCGTGGCAAATCAGCCTCAGAATTTCCAGCGTTTAACGCTGGAACTGGCATAAAACTTGGAGTTAAACGCCCAAACTGGCATGAGAACTGGCGTTTAACTCCAGAAAAAGTCTCTACACTTAAAAGCTTCAATGCTCAGCCCAAGCACACACCAAGTGGACCCAGAAGTGGATTCTTACGTCATTTACTCATTTCTGTATACCCTAGGTTACTAGTTCACTATTAATAGGATCTTTTGACATTGTATCTGTACCTCATGACACTTTACACGTTTCTTTGTGTACTTTCCACGGCATGAGTCTCTAAACCCCATGGTTGGGGGTGAGGAGCTCTGCTGTGTCTTGATGGATTAATGCAATTACCACTGTTTTTCATTCAATTATGCTTGCTTCCATTCCAAGATATTACTTGTTCTTAAACCGGATGAATGTGATGATTCGTGACACTCATCATCATTCTCAACTATGAACGTGTGCCTGACAACCACCTCCGTTCTACCTTAGATTAAGTAGATATCTCTTGGATTCTTTAACCGGAATCTTCGTGGTATAAGCTAGAACTAATGGCGGCATTCAAGAGAATCCGGAAAGTCTAAACCTTGTCTGTGGTATAAGCTAGAACATGGTATGCTCAATTGCAATCTCAACTCTTTATCACAACTTCGCACAACTAACCAGCAAGTGCACTGGGTCGTCCAAGTAATAAACCTTACGCGAGTAAGGGTCGATCCCACGGAGATTGTTGGTATGAAGCAAGCTATGGTCATCTTGTAAATCTCAGTCAGGCGAATTCAAATGCTTATGAATGATTTATGAATAAAGCATAAAATAAAGATAGAGATACTTATGTAATTCATTGATGAGAATTTCAGATAAGTGTATGAAGATGCTTTGTCCCTTCCGTCTCTCTGCTTTCCTACTGTCTTCATCCAATCCTTCTTACTCCTTTCCATGGCAAGCTGTATGTTGGGCATCACCGTTGTCAATGGCTACAGTCCCGTCCTCTCAGTGAAAATGTTCAACGCGCTCTGTCATAGCACGGCTATTCAGCTGTTGGTTCTCGATCATGTCGGAATATAATCCAGTGATTCTTTTGCGTCTGTCACTAACGCCCCACAATCACGGGTTTGAAGCTCGTCACAGTCATTCAATCCTTGAACCCTACTCAGAATACCACAGACAAGGTTTAGACCTTCCGGATTCTCTTGAATGCCGCCATCAATTCTAGCTTATACCACAAAGATTCTGATTAAGGAACCCAAGAGATTTCCACTCAAGCCTTGTTTGCATGTAGAACGGAAGTGGTTGTCAGGCACGCGTTCATAAGTGAGAATGATGATGAGCGTCACATAATCATCACATTCATCATGTTCTTGGGTGCAAATGAATATCTTAGAACAGGAATAAGCTGAATTGAATAGAAGAACAATAGTAATTGCATTAATACTCGAG
>NC_029774.3:42950576-42951748 GCF_000817695.3 Arachis duranensis
AAAAGGTCCTATTTGTAGAGAACTAGTAGCCTAGGGTTTACAGAAATGAGTAAATTACATAAAAATCCACTTCCGGGCCCACTTGGTGTGTGCTTGGGCTGAGCATTGAAGCTTTCATGTGTAGAGGCTCTTCTTGGAGTTAAACGCCAGCTTTTGTGCCAGTTTGGGCGTTTAACTCCCATTCTTGTGCCAGTTCCGGCGTTTTACGCCAGAATTCTTGAGCTGACTTGGAACGCCTGTTTGGGCCATCAAATCTCGGGCAAAGTATGGACTATTATACATTGCATGAAAGCCCAGGATGTCTACTTTCCAACACAGTTGAGAGAGCGCCAATTGGGCTTCTGTAGCTCCAGAAAATCCACTTCGAGTGCAGGGAGGTCAGAATCCAACAGCATCTACAGTCCTTTTCAGCCTCTAAATCAGATTTTTGCTCAGGTCCCTCAATTTCAGCCAGAAAATATCTGAAATCACAGAAAAATAAACAAACTTATAGTAAAGTCCAGAAAAGTGAATTTTAACTAAAAACTAATAAAAAATAATAAAAACTAACTAAAACATACTAAAAACATACTAAAAACAATGCCAAAAAGCGTACAAATTATCCGCTCATCACAACACCAAACTTAAATTGTTGCTTGTCCCCAAGCAACTGAAAATCAAATAATATAAAAAGAAGAGAATATGCAATGAATTCCAAAAACATCTATGAAGATCAGTATTAATTAGATGAACGGGGCTTTAGCTTTTTGCCTCTGAACAGTTTTGGCATCTCACTTTATCCTTTGAAATTCAGAATGATTGGCTTCTCTAGGAACTCAGAACCCAGATAGTATTATTGATTCTCCTAGTTAAGTATGATGATTCTTGAACATAGCTACTTTATGAGTCTTGGCCATGGCCCAAAGCACTCTGTCTTCCAGTATTACCACCGGATACATACATGCCACAGACACATAATTGGGTGAACCTTTTCAGATTGTGACTCAGCTTTGCTAGAGTCCCCAATTAGAGGTGTCCAGGGTTCTTAAGCACACTCTTTTTGCCTTGGATCACAACTTTATCATTTCTTTTTCTCTTTTTTTTCTTTTTTTTTTCATGTACTATTTTAATTCAATGCTTTTTCTTGCTTCAAGAATCATTTTTATGATTTTTCAGATCCTCAGTAACATGTC
>NC_029774.3:42952675-42954954 GCF_000817695.3 Arachis duranensis
GCCCTCTTCACAAATGTCTATGAGGACTTGGTCCAACCTTTGATCAAAGTTGACCCTTCTAGTGTAAGGGTGTTCATCTCCTTGCATCATGGGCAAGTTGAATGCCAACCTTACATTTTTCGGACTAAAATCTAAGCATTTCTCCCGAACCATTGTAAGCCAATTCTTTGGGTCTGGGTTCACACTTTGATCATGGTTCTTGGTGATCCATGCATTGGCATAGAACTCTTGAACCATTAAGATTCTGACTTGTTGAATGGGGTTGGTAAGAACTTCCCAACCTCTTCTTCGGCTCTCATGTCGGATCTCCGGATATCCACTCTTTTTGAGTTTGAAAGGGACCTCGGGGATCACCTTCTTCATGGCCACAACTTTATAGAAGTGGTTTTGATGCACCCTTGAGATGAATCTCTCCATCTCCCATGACTCGGAGGTGGAAGCTTTTGCCTTCCCTTTCCTCTTTCTAGAGGTTTCTCTGGCCTTAGATGCCATAAATGGTTATGGAAAAACAAAAAGCAATGCTTTTACCACACCAAACTTAGAAGTTTTGCTCGTCCTCGAGCAAAAGAAGAAAAAAGAGAGTAGAAGAAGAAGAAATAGAGGAGATGGATGTGGCTTTGTGGTTCGGCCAAGGGGGAGAAGTAGTGTTTAGGTTGTGTGAAAATGAAGGAGTGAAGATGGGTTTATATAGGAGTGGAGAGGGGGTGTATGGTTCGGCCATTATGGGTGGGTTTGTGAGGGAAAGTGGTTTGAATTTGAATGGTGAGGTAGGTGGGGTTTTATGAAGGATGAATGTGAGTGGTGAAGAGAGTAGTGGGATTTGATAGGTGAGGGGTTTTTGGGGAAGAGGTGTTGAGGTGATTGGTGAATGAGTGAAGAGGAGAGAGAGTGGTGGGGTAGGTGGGATTCTGTGGGGTCCACAGATCCTGAGGTGTCAAGGAAAATTCATCCCTGCACCAAGTGGCGAGCAAAAATGCTCTTTATGCCAATTCTGGCGTTAAACGTCGGGCTGGTGCCCATTTCTGGCGTTTAACGCCAGCTTCTTGCCCTTTCCTGGCGTTTAACGCCAGTCAGGTGCCCCTTTCTGGCGTTAAACGCCCAGAATGGTGCCAGACTGGGCGTTAAACGCCCATTTGCTGCCCTTACTGGCGTTTAAACGCTAGCAAGTTTTTCCTCCAGGGTGTGCTGTTTTTCTTTCTATTTTTAATGCTATTTTTGCTTTTTCAATTGATTTTGTGACTTCCCATGATCATCAACCTACAGAAAACATAAAATAACAAAGGAAATTAGATAAATATAACATTGGGTTGCCTCCCAACAAGCACTTCTTTAATGTCAGTAGCTTAACAGTGGGCTCTCATGTAGCCTCACAGATACTCAGAGCAATGTTGGAACCTCCCAACACCAAACTTAGAGTTTGAATGTGGGGGTTCAACACCAAACTTAGAAGTTGGTTATGGCCTCCCAACACCAAACTTAGAGTTTAACTGTGGGGGCTCTGTTTGACTCTGTTTTGAGAGAAGCTCTTCATGCTTCCTCTCCATGGTTACAGAGGGATATCCTTGAGCCTTAAACACAAGGGATTCTGATATCCTTGAGCCTTAAACACAAAGGATTCTTCATTCACTTGAATGATCAATTCTCCTCTGTCAGCATCAATCACAGCCTTTGCTGTGGCTAGGAAGGGTCTGCCAAGGATGATGGATTCATCCATGCACTTCCCAGTCTCTAGGACTATGAAATCAATAGGGATGTAATGGTCTTTAATTTTTACCAGAACATCCTCTACGAGTCCATAAGCTTGTTTTCTTGAATTGTCTGCCATCTCTAGTGAGATTCTTGCAGCTTGTACCTCAAAGATCCCTAGCTTCTCCATTACAGAGAGAGGCATGAGGTTTATGCTTGACCCTAGGTCACACAGAGCCTTCTTGAAGGTCATGGTGCCTACTGTACAGGGTATTGAGAACTTCCCAGGGTCCTGTCTCTTTTGAGGTAGTTTCTACCTAGACAAGTCAGCCAGTTCTTTGGTGAGCAAAGGGGGTTCATCCTCCCAAGTCTCATTACCAAATAACTTGTCATTTAGCTTCATGATTACTCCAAGGTACTTAGCAACTTGCTCTTCAGTGACATCCTCGTCCTCTTCAGAGGAAGAATACTCATCAGAGCTCATGAATGGCAGAAGTAAATCCAATGGAATCTCTATGGTCTCAGTGTGAGCCTTAGATTCCCATGGTTCCTCATTAGGAAACTCATTAGAGGCCAGTGGACGTCCATTGAGG
>NC_029774.3:42955025-42955291 GCF_000817695.3 Arachis duranensis
TTTCTTCCACCATTATTGTTGTTGAAACCTTGTTGAGGTCTCTGTTGATCCTTCCATGAGAGATTTGGATGATTTCTCCATGAAGGATTATAGGTGTTTCCATAGGGTTCTCCCATGTAATTCACCTTTTCCATTGAAGGGTTCTCAGGATCATAAGCTTCTTCTTCAGATGAAGCGTCCTTAGCACTGCCTAGTGCAGCTTGCATTCCAGACAGACTTTGAGAAATCATATTGACTTGCTGAGTCAATATTTTGTTCTGAGCCAG
>NC_029774.3:42955459-42956248 GCF_000817695.3 Arachis duranensis
TGAGCTTCTGCAGGCGTCTTCTTCAGATGAAGAGATCCTCCAGCAGAGCTATCCAATGACATCTTGGATAGTTTAGACAGACCATCATAGAAGATACCTATGATGCTTCATTCAGAAAGCATGTCAGAGGGACACTTTCTGATCAATTGTTTGTATATTTTCCAAGCTTCATAGAGGGATTCACCTTCCTTCTGTCTGAAGGTTTGGACTTCCACTCTAAGCTTACTCAATTTTTGAGGTGGAAAGAACTTTGCCAAGAAGGCATTGACTAGCTTTTCCCAAGAGTTCAGGCTTTCTTTAGGTTGTGAGTCCAACCATATTCTAGTTCTGTCTCTTACAGCAAAAAGGAATAGCATAAGTCTGTAGACCTCAGGGTCAACCCCATTAATCTTGACAGTGTCACAGATTTACAAGAATTCAGCTAAAAACTGATGAGGATCTCCCAATGGAAGTCCATGGAACTTGCAATTCTATTGCATTAGAGAAACTAATTGAGGCTTAAGCTCAAAGTTGTTTGCTCCAATGGCAGGGATAGAGATGCTTCTCCCATAAAAATCGGGAGTAGGTGCAGTAAAGTCACCAAGCACCTTCCTTGCATTGTTGGCATCGTTGTTATTTTCGGCTGCCATGTCTTCTTCCTGTTTGAAGATTTCTGTTAGGTCCTCTACAGAGAGTTGTGCCTTAGCTTCTCTTAGTTTTCGCTTCAAGGTCCTTTCAGGTTCAGGGTCAGCCTCAACAAGAATGCTTTTGTCTTTGCTCCTGCTCATATGAAAGAGAAGAAAACAAGAA
>NC_029774.3:42956880-42957016 GCF_000817695.3 Arachis duranensis
TGATGAGGAAAAATCAAAATGCAACTAAAATCAAATAAACAATGCATGCAAGACACCAAACTTAGAAGTTTGTACACTACTGAGACTAACAAATTGAAAATGCATATGAGAAACAACAAAACACACAAAACAAGAT
>NC_029774.3:42957355-42959576 GCF_000817695.3 Arachis duranensis
CATTCAAGAGCTAAATTGATGAAGATCAATCAGCTTTGGTGATGATAAGAACATCACCTTGAAACACTAGAATTCATTCTTAAAAAGTCTGAAAAATACCTAATCTAAGCAACAAGATGAACCGTCAGTTGTCCAAACTAAAACAATCCCCGGCAACGGCACCAAAAACTTGGTGCACGAAATTGTGATCATCAATGACGCCATCAACATGGTACGCTCAATTGCAATCTCAACTCTTTATCACAACTTCACACAACTAACTAGCAAGTGCACTGGGTCGTCCAAGTAATAAACCTTACGCGAGTAAGGGTCGATCCCACGGAGATTGTTGGTATGAAGCAAGCTATGGTCATCTTGTAAATCTCAGTCAGGCGGATTCAAATGCTTATGAATGATTTATGAATAAAGCATAAAATAAAGATAGAGATACTTATGTAATTCAT
The DNA here is from genome assembly GCF_000817695.3 of Arachis duranensis. Taxonomy (NCBI): domain Eukaryota; kingdom Viridiplantae; phylum Streptophyta; class Magnoliopsida; order Fabales; family Fabaceae; genus Arachis; species Arachis duranensis. The sequence continues at coordinate 42,957,799 of NC_029774.3, forward strand.
TGATGAGAATTTCAGATAAGTGTATGAAGATGCTTTGTCCCTTCCGTCTCTTTGCTTTCCTACTGTCTTCATCCAATCCTTCTTACTCCTTTCCATGGCAAGCTGTATGTTGGGCATCACCGTTGTCAATGGCTACAGTCCCGTCCTCTCAGTGAAAATGTTCAACGCGCTCTGTCACTGCACGGCTATTCAGCTGTTGGTTCTCGATCATGTCGGAATAGAATCCAGTGATTCTTTTGCGTCTGTCACTAACGCCCCACAATCGCGGGTTTGAAGCTCGTCACAGTCATTCAATCCTTGAACCCTACTCAGAATACCACAGACAAGGTTTAGACCTTCTGGATTCTCTTGAATGCCGCCATCAATTCTAGCTTATACCACAAAGATTCTGATTAAGGAACCCAAGAGATATCCACTCAAGCCTTGTTTGCATGTAGAACGGAAGTGGTTGTCAGGCACGCGTTCATAAGTGAGAATGATGATGAGCGTCACATAATCATCACATTCATCATGTTCTTGGGTGCAAATGAATATCTTAGAACAGGAATAAGCTGAATTGAATATAAGAACAATAGTAATTGCATTAATACTCGAGGTACAGCAGAGCTCCACACCTTAATCTATGGTGTGTAGAAACTCCACCGTTGAAAATACATAAGAACAAGGTCTAGGCATGGCCGAATGACCAGCCTCCCAAAGAGGGTTCAATCATAAAAACATGATCAAAAGATGATCCTAAGATCTAAAGTAATCAAAAGATGAAAATACAATAGCAAAAGGTCCTATTTGCAGAGAACTAGTAGCTTAGGGTTTACAAAGATGAGTAAATTACATAAAAATCCACTTCCGGGCCCACTTGGTGAGTGCTTGGGCTGAGCATTGAAGCTTTCATGTGTAGAGGCTCTTCTTGGAGTTAAACGCCAGCTTTTGTGCCAGTTTGGGCGTTTAACTCCCATTCTTGTGCCAGTTCCGGCGTTTTACGCCAGAATTCTTGAGCTGACTTGGAACGCCTGTTTGGGCCATCAAATCTCGAGCAAAGTATAGACTATTATACATTGCTGAAAGCCCAGGATGTCTACTTTCCAACGCAGTTAAGACCGCGCCAATTGGGCTTTTGTAGCTCCAGAAAATCCACTTCGAGTGCAGAGAGGTCAGAATCCAACAGCATCTGCAGTCCTTTTCAGCCTCTGAATCAGATTTTTGCTCAGGTCCCTCAATTTCAGCCAGAAAATACCTAAAATCACAGAAAAACACACAAACTCATAGTAAAATCCAGAAAAGTGAATTTTAACTAAAAACTAATAAAAATATAATAAAAACTAACTAAAACATACTAAAAACATACTAAAAACAATGCCAAAAAGCGTACAAATTATCCGCTCATCACAGACGCAAAATAATCACTGGATTCTATTCCGACATGATCAAGAACCGACCGATGATTAGCCGTGCTGTGACAGAGCATTTGGACCATTTTCACTGAGAGGATGGGAAGTAGCCATTGACAACAGTGACGCCCTACATACAGCTTGGCATGGAAAGGAGTAAGAATGATTGGATGAAAGGAGTAGGAAAGCAGAGATTCAAAAGGGATAAAGCATCTCCATACGCTTATTTGAAATTCCCACCAATGATTTACATAAGTATCTCTATCTTTATTTTCTATTTATTTATCTTTTATTTATTAAAACTCCATAATCATTTGAATCCGCCTGACTGAGATTTACAAGGTGACCATAGCTTGCTTCAAGCTGACAATCTCCGTGGGATCGACCCTT
>NC_029774.3:42960917-42984091 GCF_000817695.3 Arachis duranensis
TTAATTTAGCACATTACAAGCCTTAAAGCGAAAAATAATAATTGTCCTTATTTGGATCTTTGATTAGCTTAGGTAGTGTGTGTGAGTATCATTCAAGTGTGGAAACCTTGGGACATTGGGTGAATAAAAGGGTAGTTTTGTATTATTATTGGAAATATTGGGAATTGGGTACATACTCATGTATTGATCAAATGTAAAACCTTATGCATTGAGGTTTTTGTATATAGAAAGAAAAAAATGAGAAAAACAAAAGAAAATGAAAAGAAAAATAAAAGAAAAAGAAAAATAATATGGAAAAGAAAAGAAAAAAAAAAGAAAAAGAAAGAAGAAGAAAAAGAAAGAAATAAAAAGGGGACAAAATGCCCCAAAGTAAAGTCCAATAAAGATCAATGCATAAGTGTTGTGAAATGAAAAGGGATACATGAGTTTGTGAAAAAGTGAGAAGAATGGGTAGCTAGGTTAGCTTTGAAATAGTATAGGATGTCATAGGTTAGCTGGAAAGTTTAAGCTTATCAAAGATTCAAATTCCAAGCTCACTTAACCATATATGCATCCTACCTTGATCCTAGCCCCATTACAACCAATGAAAAGACCTCAGGATAATTGTATGCATGCATGAAATAAATGTTGATTGTTAGATGAAAAATAAATCTTAGAAAGCATGATTAGGGGAGAATTGAGTGAATCAACCCTAAACACTTGAGCGAATAGAGTGCAAACACTACCGGTGAGGGTTCGATTGCTCAATTATATGTTTCCACCTATAAGTGTCACTTTTCATGCAAGTTTGTAAAAATATTTAATAGCTCAATTCAATTGTGGTTTGGCATGGTTGTTAATACCTTTGGCCCTTGTGCTTATATATGTATTCTTGAGGAATTGATTTATTTCGACCGAGCAATTGCATTCATGTAGATAGTTGCATTTAGATAGGTTGCACATAGTTAGTTTCCATTGAATAAATGCCATGCCCTTTACTTCATTCTTGGTTTAAGCATGAGAACATGCTTGGTTTAAGTGTGGGGAGGTTGATAAACCCCATTTGTAGGGTTTATCTTATGCTTTATTTAAGGGATTTTATGATCTTTTACCCACATTTATTCAATGAAATAGCATGGTTTCATGATTGTCTCTCAATTTGTGCTTAAGTGTGAAAACATGCTTTCTAGACCTTAAATTAGTTAATTTTAATTCACCTTTGATTCCACTAGATGCCTTAATTTGTTTGTTAAGTGATTTCAGGTTGAAAAGGGCTAGAGAAGGATCAAAGGAGTGAAAGGAAAGCATACAAAGTGAAGAAGATCATGAAAAACCAAAGAATTAAACTCACCCATGGACGCGCACGCATCAGGCGCTTACGTGTACCTTGTGAATTACCCCATGGACGCGTACGCGTGCTGTGTGCATACGCATCGGTGCTGGTATATGATTTTTTAATGAAAACGTGGCCAGCAAATTCAGAAGGGTTATGGGGCCTAATCCCAACCAACTTTGGTGCCAAAAATGCTATTTAAAGCCAAGGATTGAAGAGCAACGGGGGATTCCATCATTCATTCATATTAGGATTAGGATTAGTTAGTTTTAGAGAGAGAAGCTCTCACTTCTCTCTAGGATTAGGATTAGGTTTTAGATCTAGATTAGAAACTCTTAGATCTAGTTTAATTTCATGCTTTGATTTACCTTTCTCTTTGTAATTCTTTATCTTTTACCATTCCTCTCTCTAGTTTAGCATTTAATTCTTGCAATTCTCTACTTTTATGTTTTCATATTCCTTTATTATTTTCTTTGATTTGTTGTTGTTTAATTCCTTGCAATTGAGTAGTGTAGATTTACTTTCTTTGAAATTTTACTATGCTTTCCTTTTATTGCCTTCCAAGTGTTTGATAAAATGCTTGGTTAGATTTTAGAGTAGAATTTTATGCTCTTGGCTTGGAAAGGTAACTTAAGACTTCTTGAGTTGCTAATATCCAAGTAATTGATGATTGGGATCCATTGACTCTAGTTCTCACTTATTGAATTAGTGGAGAGTTAGGACTTATGGACTAGGATTGATATAGCTCATTTGACTTTCCTTTACTACTAGTTAGAGGATGATTTAATGGGATTGATCCTTGCCAATTCTCAAGTTGTGGTTAGTGATTAGGATAGAGATCCTTGACTACCAACCCTTGCTAAGACCTTTTTAGCTATTAGTTTACTTCCTAGTCATTTATCTTTCATTCCTCTTATCGAAAACCCCAAAACATAACTCATAACCAATAACAAGACACTTTATTGCAATTCCTAGGGAGAACGACCCGAGGTTTGAATACTTCGGTTATTAATTTTAGGGGTTTGTTTTAGTGACAAACAATCTTTTGTATGAAAGGATTATTGCTTGGTTTAGAAACTATACTTCGACGAAATTTCATTTGTGAAATTCTAAACCATAAAAAATCATTCATCAGGCAACAATAGAAGCCTCATCTAAGAAACATTACAAAATCCGTCAACCTCGGAAGAAAAAAGGTCTTAAGCATAATGGACAAGGACCAAGGGTGGATGACTCCCATAATAAGCTATCTCAAATTTAAAATGCTCCCCGCAGATAAAAAGGAGGCAAAAAGGTTAGTACGAGAAGCACAGTACTACATCATAGTGCACAACGTCCTATATAGGAGAGGAATCTCTACACCCCTCTTAAAATGCGTCCCGACCTCCGCTACGAGGGATGTTCTAGAGGAAGTCCACGACAGCATGTGCAGCAACCACCTCGGTGCACGAGCTCTTTCCAAAAAGATACTCCAAGCTGGTTTTTACTGGCCGACCTTACAAAAGGAAGCAACAGAGTTCGTCAAAATATGCCCCCCATGCCAGAAGCAGACCGACTTTCATATCGCAAAGTGGGGGCTCGACCTCCTTGGACCATTCCCTCAAGGATCAGGGCAAGTTAAGTTCCTCATCGTAGGAATAAACTATTTCACAAAATGGATCGAGGCTGAATCTTTAGCCACCGCCACCGCCCAAAAAAATCGGAAGTTCTTGTACAGAAACATTGTCACAAGGTTTGGGGTCCCATGCTCCATTACCACAGACAATGGCACTCAGTTCACCGACACGGGCTTCAGAAACCTGGTAGCCGATTTGAAAATTAAGCACCAATTCACCTCTGTAGAGTACCTACAAGCCAATGGACAGGCAGAAGCTGCCTACAAAGTCATACTGGCCGGGTTAAATCGGAGGCTACAAAACGTCAAGGGAGCTTGGGCCGAAGAGCTCCCGCAAGTCCTATGGGCATACCGGACAACACCACACTCCACCACCGGAGAATCACCATTCCGACTTGCTTACGGAATTGAGGCAATGATTCCCGTGGAAGTAGAAGAAGGATCCCTTAGGGTGGTCCTCTACAACGAAGGCACCAACTTTCAAGCTCAAAGGGAAGAACTCGACCTACTTACAGAAGCCCGAGAAAGAGTTCGGATTAGAGAGGAAGCGCTAAAGCGTTGAATGGCTCTGAGGTATAATCGAAAGGTAATCCAGGCGAAGCTTCGCCACCAACGATCTCATCTTAATCCGAAATGATATTGGAGCAGATCGGTCAGGAGAAGGGAAGCTAGCAGCTAGCTGGAAAGGGCCATACCGAGTTACAGAAGTACTAGGAAAAGGCTACTATAAGGTATCCGACCTCGAAGGGCGGGAGCTACCAAGGTCATGGCATGCCTGTAACCTAAGAAGGTACTATAGCTTGGAAATAGCAAAGATCTTAGGCCAAGGCGCACTCTTTTTCCTAAAAAGGTCTTTTAATGAGTGGTGCACAAAATTGTGATCTCAATGGCGCCAACAACTTGGTACGTACACTACAAGAAAATAGAACATTTGTAACAAAAAATTTGTATCAAATTTAAAATTGTTACAAAAATAGTATTTTGTAATAATAATTAGTGATTGTTACAAAAGAATAATGTTTTGTAACAAAAGAAACTTGTTACAAAATATGATAATATTTTGTAACAATCATTTTATTTTGTTACAAATTATGTTAGTTTTTGTAAAGAGATGGTATTTTGTTACAAAATATTACAATATTTTGTAACAAAAAAAAATAAGTTGCAAAAATTTAAAATATTTTGTAACAATTTTTTTTTAGTTTCAAAAACTCCAATTATTTTGTAACAAAACAACTTTTTATTTCAAAATCCCCAATTGTTTTGTGACAAAAAAATTAATTTATCACAAAATTCAATATTATTTGTAACAGGTTAATTATTTGTCACAAAATATAAGTATATTTTACAACAATTTCTTTTTTTAAAATGTTAAATACTTTAAGAGTAAAAAAAATTGTGTATATATTTTTTTAAAATAATTTTATTTTGTTTCAAAAATTAAAATTTTTTATATAATGTATGTATTCATTAATTTTTAAAAATCATAAAATTATTTTATATTCTTCAAAAAAAATTAACATGTAATTTTTATTAATAATCATATTTTTAAAATTAATTAAAAATTAATTCATGTAGCTTAAAAAAATTTTATTAAATTATAAATATAAATAAAAGTAAACAAATATAAAAGAAAAAAATAAAATACTAAAAGCAGAAGTGTAAAAAGTAATAAAGTAGTACAATAAAAAATCCTAGGTCCCATGCCCTCTGCTCCACGCTACACTCCACGAAGTGCAATGGAGATCCTGTCGGAAGAAGAAGTACCGGCGTAGCTCACAAAAAACATTCTCCTCCTCGTCGTCTCGTTTACTATCTGTAACATCCCGCATTTTTGAAAATTTAAATATGAATATATTGTGATTTTATCTTATTAAGTTTAATCTTTATAATTTTAGAAGTTATTTTATTAAAAATAATTAAATAGATTCGGAGATAACTTTATTTTAAATTAAATAATATTCTTAAGTAATTTTATCATAATGGAATATTTTGCATAATTTTAGTAATTGAAAAATAAGAAAGAAAATTGTATAATTTAATTTAAGTAACTTTTATTATGAATAAGTTATGACTTATTAATAATTTGAACTATTTATTTTATAAACTAAACTATTAAGAGTAATTAAATCAGTTTTATTAATATATGGAGTTACGTTAATTAATAATCTTGTATAATTTTTATAATTGGTTATTTCATATAATTTCAAATTAAAATTTAGTAATGGAAGTTATATAATTAAATTTAAAAAATTTCTATTATAAATACTTTAAGTTTAAGTTAATTAATGTTTATGTACAATTTTTATTGTAATTAGTTATTTTATATAAATTGGAATTAAAGTTACAGCAATAGAAAAATAATAGAAGGACATATAATTTAATTTAGATAATTGATATTTTAAATTTAATTGTATTTTATAAAATGTAATTAGTATGTTTACTTTATAATTTAAATTAAAAATAATTATTTGAGCTCGTTAATAGATTGATAGATAAAATCTTATACATTTTGAAAGTAATTTTTACGGTATTATATTTAAATTCTAAATTATTATACCTATCATGAATATTTTGTAAAATTGTTATATTACTTGTATATATTTTTTCCTAATTTATCAAATCAAAACCTAATTTAACTTAAAATCACAAATTTCCTAATTTATACCCTAAATTAGTCTCACACACACACACTCAGAAAAGGGAAGCTCGAAGGGGGGAAATAGAAGGAAAAGGGGGGAAGAAACAGAAAAGAGGGAAGAGGGACAGAGGAAGGAGACGCGACGAGGAGAGGAGGAGAGGGCCGTTTTGGTCACCACTGAAGCCTCCAGTGCTGCCGTTGCCGTTGTAGACCTCGTCCCAGCCGCGAAGAAGAGGAGGAAGGGTGTTGTTTGCGCCTTCGCCGCTGCCCTGCGTTGTCACTTTCGAGAAGCAGGACAAGATAGAGAGAGACGCGAAGGAGGATGCCGGAGGCCACCCCGCTGCTATTGCTGTCGTTGGGATCGTCGGAAGCTGCCGTGACCACTATTGAGCTCCACGCTAGAATCACCGATGGAGGTGCCTTTGCTGCCCCTATTTTGGTTTAGGTCCTCCGCTCCTTTAACTTGTTCTACTTTCGATTTTACTCTTCTGTTATCCCACATTTGCTATCTTGTTTCCGTTCTGTTGTTTGTTAGTTACCGAAACTGTGATTGTTGCTACTGCTAAAGAGGGCTGCTGGGGGTTACTAATCGGGTTTCATACAACTCGCCATGTCTCCATTTATTTCTGCCTATTGCTCAGTCATCACTAGAGCCTTCTACCACCACCGGGAGCCAATACTAGAGCTATTGCTAATAGTTTTGGTCTGATCTTTTCTTCGATTTTAGTTCATTTACATGTTTTCTTGTCTTTGCCACGCTTATTCTGATTCGATCTTTGTATATGTCCTTGTCTTCGATTTCTCGAAACTGTTACAGCCACTGCAATTGTAATTTATAATGACGTAGCTGCTGTACGAGGTGTCAGAGCTGTTGCTGCTTCTGTGGGAATTAATGCTATCGTTGCTGCCTCGTCGTAACCTCGCCTTCGTTTTTTTTAATTGCGATATCGAGGTAGGGGGTTTAACTTAAACGATTTTAATTTAAGAATGCCCATAAAAATCTGTATCTATGTCCTATTATTGTGTTCTATTATTTTGGTTAAAAATCTGTATCTGTGTTCTATTATTTGGAGAGTTGATAGTTGATATTTAAGCTATAGTTTATTTGCAAAACTTAGTTTATTCTTATTTTAAGTTCATCAAATTCTTGACTGTTCTAATGGCCTCACACAGTATTTAAGAGGGAGGGATTATAGACAAACAGATGCCGAGACTATACACCTGATTCACTGAAGTTCATCAATTTCATGATTATTCATGGTGGCATCCTTAAAGGCAAATGGATTTACTGGATGTATGCCTAATGCAATGGAAGGTGTATAAATAAGATGATCTAAACTCTCCATTGAGTTAGAATTTATATCTGTGTTTTTCCCATTGTAACCTGTCTCCATATCATCCTTTCATTGTATCTGTATGCTAATTTTTGCATCGGCATAGCAGGCATCATCTTTATTGGCATGATACTTGAATTTTTGGGTTGGGGGTTGGGCACTTGCCCTTTTTCTGCATGTTTTTGTTCTCTTGTGTAGTGATTGAAGAATATATCTCACCAAATTGATCCATTTGTCTTATTGTATATAAATGTTTAATCAAGAACTTATCAATGCTGGGATGAAGCAAATGGATGAAACTGATCAGGCTATTGAAAGATCTAAACAGGTGTGACTTACATCAGATTCAAAATTATACTTCGTTGCTTGTTTATGTTCATTCTTAAATTTATACAAAATGTAGGTTGTTCATCAAACAATCGAAGTAGGCACCCAAACTGCTACTACCTTGAAAGGCCAAGTAAGTGTTTTATGTCAAATTTATTTTAGGAAAGGGGAAATCATATCCTATCAAACATTTGATGTGTCTTGTCATCAAATTGTGCAGACTGAACAAATGGGTTGGATTGTTAATGAGCTTGATTCAATTCAATTTTCAATTAAAAAGGCCTTGAAGCTTGTGAAGGAGATTGGCAGACAGGTTGATTTTATTTTTGTTTGTTTGTATGCGATATAAACTTTTTAAACATCGGCCATGACTTATACTCTACGTTACCTCCTATTATCAGGTAGCTACTGATAAGTGCATCATGCTGCTTCTGGTGCTTATTGTCTGTGGTGTCATTGCCATTATTGTTGTGAAGGTACTATCTTCATTCGATCTATTAATTTCATCAATTTGTCACTAATACTTTCCCTCGTGAAATCCAATACCTTGTTTTAAGGAAGAAAATAAAAATGTTAAACTAAATTATGAAGCTTTTTTACTTGTGAGAGTTGAGAAAAGTAGTGAAAGTTATGGCATAAAGGCTTCAAAATCTAAGTTAAGAATTCAAGCACAACTTCAAGAGGCAATGCAAGACCATGAGGAGCTAACAAAGGAAATAGATGTGTTCAAAGAAAAACTTGAAAAGCAACGAACACGGCAAGAGGAAGAATTACCTCAAATGAAAGTCAATTGGAAGCTCTACAAGCCGTTGTGAACTCTTTCATAGTGCGCTTTGACAATGAAAGAAACTAGACAACTGAAGGTACTCCTAAAATTGCTTATGATTTTAATACATATTCCTAGATGATTCCTATATTATTAGTATAGTTTAATTTGTATATGGATCTATTTATCACATTTTACTTGTGTAATAGTTGAGAAATGACAAATGTCCTATTATTTGGTTGTGTATTGGCTGAGAAATAAGTTGTGAATTGGTTGTTTTTGTTGGAACCGTAGACGGTAGAAATATCCAAGTTTTAGGGAAGGTTATGCCAAAATTTTTCTAAACATTTTGGATAAAATTTAATGGAAAAACTTATAATTAGTGTTATATTTTGTTTCTAATTTTTTGTTTCAGTTTTTCTTATTTACAGGAATGCTAAAATGGTGACCACATGCTACCTTGAGAGTTCAAGAATATTTTGATTCATAGAGACACTAATTTATGTTAGAACTTTTAACTTTTTGTTGAACTTGTGTAAGAAATATAACTTGTAGAACTAATCAATGTATTCACTAATGTTATTTTGTTTTAAAACAATTTTAGTTAAATGAGGCATGTTTAAATTATGTATGTTTTTATATATTATATAAATGTAGACTTGCTTAGTAAAATAGTTAATATATAAGTTAATTTAAAAAATAATTTAGTAAATTATGCATGCAATTTGTATTAAAAAATGTTACAAAATAATTATTTTACTTTTGTAACTAAAGAAAAAAATGTTACAAAATTAAGTTACATTTTGTAACAAAATTTTTTGATAGGAAAAAATAGATTGTCACCAAAAATACCTTGAAGATCAAAATTTGTTTCCACTTTCGTAACGACTTCTGGTTTTTTGTATCAGAAAACATTGTTACAAAATATCATATTGAATTGTAACAGTTCATTTTTTGTTACAAAAACTTTTTGTAACGGGACTTACTGCAACGGCCCCTTTTTTTGTTACAAAAAACTTTTGTTTCAAAATTTCGATGTTTCGTAACAATTTTTTTGTTACAAATACGGCTTTTCTTGTAGTGGCACAATTGTAATATCACTTTTTTTCACAACTTCGCACAACTAACCAGCAAGTGCACTGGGTCGTCCAAGTAATAAACCTTACGTGAGTAAGGGTCGATCCCACGGAGATTGTCAGCTTGAAGCAAGCTATGGTCACCTTGTAAATCTCAGTCAGGCGGATTCAAATGGTTATAGAGTTTTAATAATTAAAAGATAAACAGAACATAAAATAAAGATAGAGATACTTATGTAAATCATTGGTGGGAATTTCAGATAAGTGTATGGAGATGCTTTATCCCTCTTGAATCTCTGCTTTCCTACTGCCTTCATCCAATCCTTCATACTCCTTTCTATGGCAAGCTGTATGTAGGGCGTCACCGTTGTCAATGGCTACTTCCCATCCTCTCAGTGAAAAAGGTCCTCTACAGTTTCCCACATGGCTAATCAGCTGTTGGTTCTCAATCGTGTAGGAATAAGATTTACTATCCTTTTGCGTCTGTCACCACGCCCTACAGTCGCGAGTTTGAAGCTCGTCACGGTCATCCCATCTCAAATCCTACTTGGAATACCACAGACAAGGTTTAGACTTTCCGGATCTCAAGAATACTGCCAATGGATTCTAGCCTATACCACGAAGACTCTGATCTCAGATTCAGATGCCCCATTGTCAGAGGGGAGTCGATGTGAATCGTTGATTAGAAACCCAAGAGATATACATTCAAGCTTGTTTTCATGTAGAACAGAAGTGGTTGTCAATCATGCATTCATACATGAGGATGAGTGTCACATAATCATCACATTCATCATGTTCTTGTGTGCGAATGGATATCTTAGAATAAGAATAAGCATGAATTAAATAGAAAACAGTAGTACTTTGCCTTAATACTCGAAGAACAGCAGAGTTCCACACCTTAATCTATGGTGTGTAGAAACTCCACCGTTGAAAATACATAAGAACAAGGTTTAGGCATGGCCAAATGGCCAGCCTCCCCAAATGACATATGAATTCGAAAAAATAGGAAAAAAGAGCCCTAGTACAATAGTAAAAAGTTCTATTTATACTAAACTAGTTACTAGGGTTACAAAATTAAGTAAATGATGCAGAAATCCACTTCTGGGCCCACTTGGTGTGTGCTTGGGCTGAGTATTGAAGCTTTTACGTGTAGAGGTCTTCCTTGGAGTTAAACACTAGTTTGTAACTTGTTTCTGGCGTTTAACTCTGCTTTGCAACTTGTTTCTAGGGCAGAAAACTGACGTTAAACGCCAGTTTGCGTCATTTAAACTCGGGCAAAGTATGGTCTATTATATATTGCTGGCCCTGGATGTCTACTTTCCAACGCAGTTGAGAGCGCTCCATTTGGACTTCTGTAGCTCCAAAAATTTCATTTCTAGTGCAGGGAGGTCAGAATCCAACAGCATCAGCAGTCCTTTGTCAGCCTCTGAATCAGATTTTTGCTCAGGTCCCTCAATTTCAACCAGAAAATACTTGAAATCATAGAAAAATACACAAACTCATAGTAAAGTCCAAAAATTTGAATTTTGCTTAAAAACTAAAAAAAATATACTAAAAACTAATTAAATCATACTAAAAACTATATGAAAACAATGCCAAAAAGTGTATAAATTATCCGCTCATCACAACACTAAACTTAAATTGTTGCTTGTCCCCAAGCAACTGAAAACAAAATAGGATAAAAAGAAGAGAATATACAACGAATCCCACAGTATCAATGAAACTTAGTTCTAATTAGATGAGCGGGGCTGGTAGCTTTTTGCTTCTGAATAGTTTTGGCATCTCACTTTATCCTTTGAAATTCAGAATGATTGGCATCTATAGGAACTCAGAATTTCAGATAGTGTTATTGATTATCCTAGTTCAGTATGTTGATTCTTGAACACAGCTACTTTATGAGTCTTGGCCGTGGCCCTAAGCACTTTGTTTTCCAGTATTACCACCGGATACATAAATGCCACAGACACATAACTGGATAAACCTTTTCAAATTGTGACTCAGCTTTGCTAAAGTCCCCAATTAGAGGTGTCCAGAGTTCTTAAGCACACTCTTTTGTTTTAGATCACGACTTTAACCACTCAGTCTCAAGCTTTTCACTTGGACCTTCATGACACAAGCACATGGTTAGGGATAGCTTGATTTAGCCGCTTAAGCCTGGATTTTATTTCCTTGGCCCTCCTATCCATTAATGCTTAAAGCCTTGGATCTTTTTACCCTTGCCTTTTGGTTTAAAGGGCTATTGGCTTTTTCTGCTTGCTTTTTCTTTTTTTTCGCCAATTTTTTTCACTACTTTTTCTTGCTTCAAGAATCAATCTCATGATTTTTCATATTATCAGTAACATTTTTCTTTGTTCATCATTCTTTCAAGAGCCAACAATTTTAACATTCATAAACAACAAGATAAAAAATATGCACTGTTCAAGCATTTATTCAGAAAAGAAAAAGTATTGCCACCACATCAAAATAATTAAACTAATTTCAAGATAAAATTTGAAATCCAAGTACTTCTTGTTCTTTTGTAATTAAGCACATTTTTCATTTAAAAGAGGTGAAGGATTCATGGAATTATTCATAGCTTTAAGACATAGACACTTGAAACTAATGATCATGTAATGAAGACATAAACATAGATGACACAATAAGCATAAAAACTGAAAACAGAAAAATAAATAGACAAGGAGATTAAGGAATGAGTCCACCTTAGTGAGGGTGGCTGATAAACCCTATTTCATGGTTTATCCTGTGCTCAATTGAGTGGTTTTTATTAACAATTTACCCACTTATTCATACTATTTGCATGGTTATATTTTTTCCTTTCGGATTTTGTGCTATGATTGAAAACATGCTTCTTTGGACTTTAAATTTGCTATGTTTTAATCATCTCTTATTACCATTCGATGCCTTGATATGTGTGTTAAGTGATTTCAGGGATTACAGGGCAGGAATGGCTTAGAGGATGAAAAGGAAGCATGCAAAAGTGGAAGGAATACAAGAAACTGAAGGAACTGCTAAAGTTGTCTAGCTTGACCTCTTGGTACTAAATCAACCATAACTTGAGCTACAGAGATCCAAATGATGCGGTTCTAGTTGCATTGAAAAGCTAACGTCCGAAGCTTCACAACAATATATAATTTGTCATAGCTGCCTGAAGAGAGAACTTTTGCGTGGTCTAGAATTCAGAATAAATTCCCGTTGCAAGTATAGCTTCTAAACCAACAAAAGTCCTTTCTTACAAACGTTTTGGTTGTCACAAGTAACAAACCCCTTTAAAATTGATAACCGAAGTATTTAAACCTTGGGTCGTCTTCTCAAGGAATTGCAGGGAGGTATGTTCTTATTATTGGTTATGCAGAGGTATATTTTAGTGGTTTTCAAAAGGGTTGAACAAGTAATGTAAAATAACAAGTCGTCAAAATAATAATTAGTAAAGCTCTTGGCAAGGTATGAGAACTGGAAGTCCTATCCCAGTTATCCTTATCAATTGTGATGAGAATTGGATTTTTCTCCCACTAAGTCAACCTCTAACTATGAAGGTAAGTTAAGTGGATGAATTAATTTTAATTCCTTAAGTCCTAGTCTTTCCTTGGGAAAGGCTAGAGTTAGTGGAACTCGAATTAATTCTTGAAGAATTCTAATTTTCAGTCAACAATGAGTTTGATAACTCAAGAGTCACCAATTAATCAACCAGAGCCAAAAGGTAGAAAAATCTAAATTATTTATATCATAAATAAAAGAAACAAATCATAGATCTAAAAATACCTCAAATTATATTAACCAAAGAAAATCATAACATGAATGGTCATTAAACAAATAAAAGAGAAAATAAATAAATAAGAACATTGAACCTGAGATGAAGAAGAAATATTCCTAATTTCTAAAAATCCTAATCCTAATCCTAAGAGAGAGGAGAGAACATCTCTCTCTAGAAACTACATCTAAAATTATGAAAAAGTGTATTATGAATCTGATCTCAAGTGTCCCGTTCATTCCTCCACTTTGCAGCCTTTAATCTGTGTTTTCTGGGCTTGAAACTGGGCCAGAAATAGCCCAGGATTCGCTGGAAACGAATTCTGCCACGCTGATTTTTGCAGATGCAACGCGTCCGCGTGGAGCATGTGTTCGCGTCGCCTAAATATACAACCACTATAGCGAATTATATATCAAATTGAAGCTCCGAACGTTATCTTTCCAACGGAAGTTGAACCGCATCATTTGGACATCTGTAGCTCAAGTTATGATCATTTTAGTGCGAGAGGGTCAGGCTGACAGCTTTGCAGTTCCTTCCACTTCTTGTATTCCTTCCACTTTTGCATGCTTCCTTTCCATCCTCTAAGCCATTCCTGTCCTGTAATCCTAAAATCACTTAACACACATATCAAGGAATCTAATGGTAATAAGAGAAGATTAAATAAAAGAAAATAACAGCCAAAGAAGCATGTTTTCAATCATAGAACAAATTCTGGGAAGGAATTGTAAAACATGCAAATCATATGGATAAATGTATGAAAGATTGATAAAATCCACTCAATTAAGCACAAGATAAACCATAAAATAGTGATTTATCACTACCCCGAAGCCAGGCGACGCGAATGCGTGGATCACGCAGACGCGTGACCTGGCAAAAACCCAATCCGCGCGAACGCGTGGACGACGCTTCCGCGTGACTTTGCAGCGACCTGTACGAACCAGATTTCGCAATCAGTAATTTCTGGGCTGTTTTTGACCCAGTTTTCAGCCCAGAAAACACAGGTTAGAGACTATAAAGTGAGGGAATCCATCCATTTATTGAAAAACTTATCATTCATTCATAATTGACAATTTTAGTTTTTAGATGTAGTTTTAGAGAGAGAGAGAGGAGAGAGCCTCTCTCTTAGGATTTAGGATTAGGATTCCTCTTAAAGGATTTAGGATTTCTTCTTCTCAATTTCCATGTTTAATGTTCCTTTTATTTATTTTCCCAAATTAATTTATGAACTTTTTCATGTTACATTTGATATCTCTATTTAATACAATTTGAGGTATTTCAGTTATATGATTTTTATTTAGCTTTCTATATTCTTGGCTTTGGTTGATTAATTAGTAACTCTTGAGTTGTCAAACTCATCGTGATTGATAATTGATATCTTTGCTGATTGATTTAGATTCCTATAACTCTAGTATTTCCTTTGGAGTTGACTAGGACTTTAGGTGTTAAATTAATTTAACCACTTGACTTACCTTCATAGTTAGAGGTTGACTTAGTGGGGGTAAAAATATAATTCTCATCATCATTGATAAGGATAACTATGATAGGAATTCTAATTTTCATACCTTACCAAGAGTTTTCTTAGCTATTGATTTATTAATTCCTGCAATTTATTTCTCTTGTTCAAACCTTTCAAAAATCCAAAAATACTGTTTTCCATAACTAATAATAAATCATACTTCCCTGCAATTCCTTGAGAAGACGATCCGAGGTTTGAATACTTCGGTTATTTATTTTTATTGGGTTTGCTTAAGTGACAAACAAAACTTTTGTACGAAAGGATTTTCTGTTGGTTTAGAAACTATACTTACAACGTGATTATATTTGTGAATTTCTTTACCGATAGAAATCAGTTTGTCAAAATGGCGCCGTTGCCGGAAAATTGCAAACGTGTGTGCCTTATTATTGGTTATTGTAAATATTTTTATAAAAAAATTTCAGATTTTTATTTTAAAATTTTTATCTTATCTTATCTTATTTCAAAATCAAATTTCAAATTTCAAATCTTTTTCAAAAAAATTATATCTTTTTCAAAATATTTTCTTTTTGTTAGTTTTTGTTTCTATTTTCTCCTACTACTATGAACTCTCACCCTTTTGGCTATGAGTCTGGTTACAACTATGTTGCAGAAAGAGGAGATTACAATGAGAACATGCACCAAGGATGGAACAATCAAAGATGAGAGGAGCCACAAGGATTTGATCAATCCTCATGGCAACAACCACCTCTAATGGACTATCAACAACCATTCTGTGATGCATATCAAGGCAATAGCTATGGTGAGCACTCTTTTGATTATCAACAACCACCACCATATGCCTATGAACCCCCTCATCAATATAGCTTTGGACCACCATACTCACAAGCCCCTTTCCACCATTCACCTCCATATGACCCTAACCTGTATCCACCATACCAACCACCTTATGAGCCAAATGAACCATACATAGAACCATCTCCATTCCAACACAATTACTCTCATGTACCACCACCTCAATATACACCATCTCCTTATCATTATCAAGATGAACCACCTTCCTACCATGAATCCTTTCTCCAAAATAATGAACCCTCCTATCCACCCCAAAACTCCATGGAAAACACACTTACCTCTCTCATTGGTCTCACCTCTAAACTTCAAAATCTTATATCCCGCATGGACCAACCCTCTACCTCCAATATTCAACCCTCAAGCTCTAGTGCACTTCCTTTTCAACCACAGAATGATCTTTCCATCCCATCACCACCATCCATGGAAGAGCACCCACATCCATCAATCCAAGAGCAACATGATCCCAATGATGCTATTAACATGGAACAAGAAAGAAGGGATCATCTTCGCAAATCCATACTTCATGAGGAGCTAGAGGAGGCACTAAAGGTGAAGGTAGAAGAGACCTTTGCAGATGAAGGAGTAGTTGAAGGGAGTTGTCATAGAAAAGAAATCATCAAGGAGGAGTACGATTTTATACTTAAATAACTGGACAAAGCAGCAATTATTGAAAAGAAAAAAGTGGTTGCAGACTTAGGAGATGTTGAACCTCCATGGGAAAGTCAGGTTATAGAGCCTCCTTCCAAGGCGATTGAAATTGATGTTGAGGAGGGTGTACAACCTCCAAGGCATGTCATGGTTAAAGACTTGGAAGAGGTTAATCAAGAGATGGAAATTAAAGAAGAAGAATCACAACCTCCCATGCCCTTGGTGAGAAATGAAGAAGGAATTGAAATAGAAGAAAGCTACCAAGAGGAAGAGGCTGATATTGAAGAAGCTTGCGAAGAGGTGGATAAATTCAAAGAAGAGCACAAGGGAGTGGAGCTTGCAAAACCATTGGAAGCACCTCTCCCAAGGCCATTACCGTCCAACACAACGTTCAAGTGGGTAAAATTCCTATCCTTACCCTTTACTTTCCTACTTGAATATGGGCTATTGGAGACGGATGGGGAACTTAGAGCTCTTTGTGGCATTAAGAGGAAGATGGTTAGTGGTTGGAGTTGTCAAGCAAGGTTCGACATGGTTGTGTGCACAAGGTTTAAACACAAAGGTTGGTGTAGAGCTCAATTGAATGGGTCTGTGATGTTGTTTGGCTGCTTCACTGAGAATTCAGACTGCTTGCCACCCGATTGGAACAATGATGATCCACTTCAAGACGGGTGTAGAAACAAGATTTGGGATCCAGGCATATATGAGGATCAAATTTGGGTGCTCAAAGCTTGTGAAGAACTCCATCAACGTTTGAGAAATTTACTTGGTATTGATAGAGCTTATTGGAAGTCCAAGCATTGGTGGAAGTTTCAAGATGAGTTCAAGCACAAGCCACCATGACAAGGAGCTCGCCAAATGTCCAACTTAAGTACTATAACTAAAAGTGCTAGGTGGGAGACAACCCACCATGGTATGATCGTTCCTTTTTCATTTATAACTTTATTTAGTTTTGTTTGTTTTTGAAATTTATTTTATTTTATTTCATTGAACCTGGAATTATTCATAACATCCGCATCAGCATTGCATTTTGCATACTGCATAAAAAAAAGATATCGGCAACGCGTAAGCGTCGCTGATGCGTCCGCGTCACAAGTGCATTAGGAAGAAAAGAAAAGTGAACAGAGAGTCATGCGAAAGCGTGGCTGGAGGCGTGTGGTGCACAAAATTGTGATCTCTAATAATCGCATTCAACTTGGTATGCGTGTTTATAACTCAGCACTTTCTTCACAACTCTGCATAACTAACCAGCAAGTGCACTGGGTCGTCCAAGTAATAAACCTTACGTGAGTAAGGGTCGATCCCACGGAGATTGTTGGTATGAAGCAAGCTATGGTCATCTTGTAAATCTCAGTTAGGCGGATAATAAATGATTATGGAGTTTTCGAATAATAATAATAAATAAATAGAAAGTAAATATAGAAATACTTATGTAAATCATTAGTGGGAATTTCAGATAGGCGTATGAAGATGATGTGCTCCTTCTGAATCTCTGCTTTCTTACTGCCTTCATCCGATCCTTCTTACTCCTTTCCATGGCAAGCTGTATGTAGGGCATCACCATTGTCAATGGCTACATCCCATCCTCTCAGTGAAAATGGTCCAAATGCTCTGTCACAACACGGCTAATCATCTGTCGGTTTTCGATCATGTCAGAATAGAATCCATTGATTCATTTGTGCTTGTCATCACGCCCAACAATCGCGAGTTTGAAACTCGTCACAGTCATTCAATCCCTGAATCCTACTTGGAATACCACAGACAAGGTTTAGACTTTCCGGATTCTCATGAATGCCGCCATCAATTCTAGCTTATACCACGAAGATTCTGATTAAGGAATCCAAGAGATATGCGCTCGGTCTAAGGTAGAACGGAAGTGGTTGTCAATCACGCATTCATAGGTGAGAATGATGATGAGTGTCACGGATCATCACATTCATCATGGTGAAGTGTAACGAATATCTTAGAACAGGAATAAACTGAATTGAATATAAAATAATAGTGATTGCATTAAAACTCGAGGTACAGCAGAGCTCCACACCCTTAATCTATGGTGTGTAGAAACTCCACCGTTAAAAGTACATAAGTAATGAAGGTCCAGGCATGGCCGAATGGCCAGCCCCCATGAATGATCAAAAAGACCGAATGGTCAAGAGACTATATTGTCAAAAGACGCCTAGTACAATAGTAAAAAGTTCTATTTATACTAAACTAGCTACTAGGGTTTACAGAAATAAGTAATTGATGCAGAAATCCACTTCCGGGGCCCACTTGGTGTGTGCTTGGGCTGAGCTTGAGCTTTACACGTGCAAAGACTTCTTTTGGAGTTGAATGCCAAGTTATAACATGTTTTTGGCATTCAACTCTGGTTCGTGACGTGTTTCTGGCGTTTGACTCCAAAATGCAGCATGAAATTGGCGTTGAGCGCCAGTTTACGCATCTAATCTCGAATAAAGTATGAACTATTATATATTGATGGAAATCACTGGATGCCTAATTTCCAACGCCGTTGAGTGCACGCCATTTAGAGTTCTATAGCTCCAAAAAATCCATTTCGAGTGCAGAGAGGTCAGATTCCAACAGCATCAGCAGTCCTTTGTCAACCTTCTATCAGAGTTTTGCTCAGGTCCCTCAATTTCAGCCAGAAATTACCTGAAATCATAGAAAAACACACAAACTCATAGTAAAGTTCAGAAATGTAAATTTAGCATAAAAACTAATGAAAACATCCCTAAAAGTAGCTAGATCCTACTAAAAACTATCTAAAAACAATGCCAAAAAGCGTATAAATTATCCGCTCATCAGCGTGCCTTAGGCACAAATATGCCCACGCGACCGCATGCACCACGCGTCTGCGTCATGTTACAAAGTAGCCTCCCATGCGTCTGCGTCACCCACGCGAACGCGTGGCTCTGTAAAATCGACGTACATGGGTGTATGGCAGTAAGTTATGATGGAGCTGGGTTGGACTCGTGCTAGAAGCACAAGCCCTACCACGCGAATGCGTGCCTCACGCGTCCGCATCGTTGTTCAAATATGGCCATGCACGCGATTGCGTCACCCACGCGAACGCATCACCCAGATTTTTGGCAAAATGAGTCTGAAATAGAGAGTTACGCGAACGCGAGGCTGCACTCGCGCCAATCGCACAAATCAGGCCACGCGAGCGCGTGACCCACTCGTCCGCGTCGCCTGACCTTATCGCGCACCATGCAACCACATCATTCACGCGTCCGCGTCACCTGCGCTGCACAACTTATCCAGATCAGTGTCAATTATCTTATCTTTTCTTTTCTAAATCCTAATCTCTTCTATCTCTTCTTTTTTCTTCTTTCTTTCTCACTTTATTTCTTTCGCTTATCACTCTTTTTCACCTTCATTGTATTTTACTTAATTTAGTTGCATATTTCATTCATTGCATTTTAACTTTGTGCATATTTTTCTTTTCTTTTCTAAATTTATTATTTTTCCATTGGTGTTACTTGTTCATATTCAACTGTTGTGTCTTTTCTGGTATTATTTTGGTGCTCAGTGACTTATTTTACACTGTTGGATAATATTATTTAAGTCGATGCTAATCTTTTATGATACTTGTATTAATTTGAATTGAGATAAATTTATATTGTCTTTCATTACCCACACTCCTCCTTTTTGTTGCAATTCTTGCACTATTGATATGTCGTTGCTCCTACTGTCTTCTCACGTACATGTTGAAGCTTCCATGTAATTGAGACCCTTATCATGTGGCATTAACCACCCATACTTTATTTATTTTCTTATCTTTATTTCTGGGTTACTTTTCTTCCCTTTTTCTTTTAGGATGGCCACCCGGAAGGGAACTGGAAGACGTTTACAAGGGGAGACAAACAAGTCCATCTGCAAAATCTTCGGAGAAAAGCGCCAGTTGGAACCGCCTGTCCACTTGCACATCTTGGCATGCACCGAGGACGGTGCAATCTTTAAGTGTGGGGAGGTCGATACCGATCTCCATGGGTTAGTACCTTCCTGTCTCAACACCAATATTTAAATTTTCTTTGTTAAATTAGTTGTTGCATTTGCATGTTCATTTGATTTTGTGCATATTTTACCACTTGGTTGAAGTAATATTTTCTTTTTCAAGAAACTTTTTATAGCATTTCACTAATTTAAATTAAACTTTTTGAAAAACTTGTTTGAAGAAATTTTATTTTGGAACATGGTTAGAGCTCGAACACACAAAACCAATGAGATTTTGAGCCTATTTGAATTGGTTGCATTCTATCGACCAATATTTTATTTTTGGTGTGTGTTTTTCTCTCTAAAATTGTGATCTTTGTCTTGCTTAATTCTATATTTCCATTATTTGATGTATGCATGCACTTATATGATTGATGCCTTGTTTCACTGAGCTTACATACCCATATGGCCTTACCTTTTATTATCCTTTGCAAACCAATGTTGAGCCTATTTTACCCCTTTGTTCTTTACTTTAGCTCATCACTAACTCTAAGCAGAAAACAATAATGTCCTTAATTTGAATCCTTGATTAGCTTAGACTAGTGATAGTGCTCATGAATTAAGTGTGGGAAAAGTGGGTTTGGAAACGTTTGGTTTGGGAATTGAGTATGTTAGACTTTGTGTGAAAATGTGAAAAATGTTGAGAACATGTTTATGCATTCAATACCTTAATCATATGCATTGAAAAAGAAAAAAAATAGAAAAAGAAAAAAAGTAAAAAGAGAAAAAGAAAAGAAAAAAGAGCAAATAATAAAAGGGGACAAAATGCCCCAAAGCAAATGCTGAAAGCAATGCATATGAGTTGTACTAAAACTAGGATGCATGAATATGTGGCAAAACATAGTTAATGGGTAGTTAAATTTTGCATTGTAATTACATAGATTGTCCTAAGTTAGGTGGGAAGTTTAGGTTAATTAAGGATTCAGATTTTAGTCCACTTGACCAAATACAATCCTACCTTGACCTTGACCCCATTACAACCCTTAAAAGACCTCTTGATTTGTGTATTGGTGCATTAAATTTTTGTTGATTGTTAGATGAAGAGCAAGTCTTAGAAAGCAAGGTTATTAGAGAATTGAGAGAATCGAACCTTAAACACCTGAGCGATTAAAGTGTATACACTTCCAGTGAGGGTTCGATGCTCGATTCTTTGTTCCTGGCTTTCATGAGCTATTTTCTTTTGCAAGTTTACTTGTACTTTATTTTACGATTTGAATTAGTGAAATCCAGTTCATATTTGTTCTTGAAGGAGTTTTTTACTTTTAACCAAGTAGAAAAAAAGCATTCTGCATTTAGTTGCATTCATAGGTTGCATTTCATACATTCTACCATTCTTCTTCACTCTCTTATAACTTCTCTTGAGCTTAGCATGAGGACATGCTAATGTTTAAGTGTGGAGAGGTTGATAAACCACTATTTCATGGTTTATCTTGTGCTCAATTGAGTGATTTTTATCAACTCTTTACCCACTTATTCATACTATTTGCATGGTTTTACTTTTTCCTTCCGGATTTTGTGCTATGATTGAAAACATGCTTCTTTGGACTTTAAATTTGCTATGTTTTAATCATTTCTTATTACCATTCGATGCCTTGATATGTGTGTCAAGTGATTTCAGGGATTACAGGGCAGGAATGGCTTAGAGGATGAAAAGGAAGCATGCAAAAGTGGAAGGAATACAAGAAACTGAAGGAACTGCTAAAGCTGTCTAGCCTGACCTCTTGGTACTAAATCGACCATAACTTGAGCTATAGAGATCCAAATGATGCAATTCCAGTTGCGTTGGAAAGCTATCATTCTAGGCTTCACAATGATATATAATTTGTCATAGCTGCCTTGAAGCTAGACAACGTGAACGCATGGATCACACGGACGCGTGACCTGGAAAAAACTCAATCCGCGTGAATGCATGGACGATGCTTCCGCGTGACTTTGCAGCGACCTGTACGAACCAGATTTCACAATCAACGATTTTTGGACTATTTTTGACCCAGTTTTCGGCCCAGAAAACACATATTAGAGGCTATAAAGTGGGGGAATCCATCCATTCATTGAACAACTTATCATTCATTCATAATTGACAATTTTAGTGTTTAGATGTAGTTTTAGAGAGAGAGAGAGAGAGTCTCTCTCCTCTCTCTTAGAATTTAGGATTAGGATTCCTCTTAAAGGATTTAGGATTTCTTCTTCTCAATTTCCAGGTTTAATGTTCCTTTTATTTATTTTCCCAAATTAATTTATGAACTTTTCCATGTTACATTTGATATCTCTATTTAATACAATTAGAGGTATTTCAGTTATATGATTTTTATTTAGCTTTCTATATTCTTGGCTTTGGTTGATTAATTGGTAACTCTTGAGTTGTCAAACTCATCATGATTGATAATTGATATCTTTGCTGATTGATTTAGATTCCTATAACTCTAGTCTTTCCTTAGGAGTTGACTAGGACTTTAGGTGTTAAATTAATTTAACCACTTGACTTACCTTCATAGTTAGAGGTTGACTTAGTGGAAGCAAAAATATAATTCTCATCATCATTGATAAGGATAACTAGGATAGGAATTCTAATTTTCATACCTTACCAAGAGTTTTCTTAGCTATTGATTTATTAATTCCTGCAATGTATTTCTCTTGTTCAAACCTTTCAAAAATCCAAAAATACTATTTTTCATAACCAATAATAAATCATACTTCCCTGCAATTCCTTGAGAAGACGACCCGAGGTTTGAATACTTTGGTTATTTATTTTTATTGGGTTTTCTTAAGTGACAAACAAAACTTTTGTACGAAAGGATTTTCTATTGGTTTAGATACTATACTTACAATGCGATTATATTTGTGAATTTCTTTACCGATAGAAATCAGTTCGTCAGTGGCGTCTTCCTCTTGAAGAACCAATGGAACGCCTAAGCTCCTCTATGTCTTTTGGTGCTCCTATCCTTAGTTGCTTGATGAGCGGATAATTTGTACGTTTTTGGCATTGTTTTTAGTATGTTTTTAGTATGATCTAGTTAGTTTTTAGTATATTTTTATTAGTTTTTAGTTAAAATTCACTTTTCTGGACTCTACTATGAGTTTGTGTGTTTTTCTGTGATTTCAGGTATTTTCTGGCTGAAATTGAGGGACCTGAGCAAAAATCTGATTCAGAGACTAAAAAGGACTGCAGATGCTGTTGGATTCTGACCTCCCTGCACTCGAAGCGGATATTCTGGAGCTACAGAAACCCAATTGGCACGCTCTCAACGGCGTTGGAAAGTAGACATCTTGGGCTTTCCAGCAATATATGATAATCCATACTTTGTCCAAGATTTGATGGCCCAAACCGGCGTTCAAAGTCACCCTCAGAATTTCCAGCGTTAAACGCCGGAACTGGCACAAG
>NC_029774.3:42985202-42986657 GCF_000817695.3 Arachis duranensis
TTTAGACTGAAGCTTTAGACTAACATTGCATGATTCCTGGAATTCTCATTAAGAATTTTGATATTTTTTATTTTTCCTTTTTACTTAATTTTCGAAAAAACAAAAAAAAAATACAAAATCATAAAATCCAAAAATGTTTCTTTTTGAGTCTAGTGTTTCATTTTAAGTTTGGTGTCAATTGCATGTTTCTGTTCTTCTTGCATTCATGCATGTGTCTTAGTGATCTTCAAGATGTTCTTGATGATTTCATTACTCTGATCTTTGATTTCTCTTGACTTGAGTGTTTTGTGTGTCTCATATGCATTCCCATTTTGTTAAAGTCAGTAGTATACAACTTGCTAAGTTTGGTGTCTTGCATGCATTGTTATTTGATTTTAGTTGCATTTTGATTATTGCTCATTATTAAAAATCCAAAAATATTTCTAATTTGTGTCTTTTCAAGTCAACAATGCAGAGGATTGAAGATTCAGAATATACAGCAGAGGAATTATACAGAAAAACCTGGGCGTTCAAAATGCCCAGTGAAGAAGACAGACTGGCGTTTAAACGCCAGCCAGGGTGCCTGGCTGGGCGTTTAATGCCCAAAAGGGTAGTAGTTTGGGCGTTAAACGCCAGAATGTGCACCATTCTGGGCGTTTAACGCCAGGATGGCACAAGAGGGAAGATTTTGTTTTTAATGCAATTTTTTTCAAGTTTTCAAAATTTTTCAAAATCAAATCTTTCTCAAATCAAATCTTTTCAATCAAATCTTTTTCAAAATCAATTTCTTTCTATTTTCAAAGATACTTGCTATCAATTAATGATTTGATTCAACATTTCAAGTATGTTGTCTTTTCTGTTGAGAAAGGTTTAATGTTTGAATCATATCTTTTCTTGATAGCCAAGTCATTAAATTTTAAAATCAAATCTTTTTTTAAAAATATTTTTCAAATCATATCTTCTCAATCACATCTTTTTAAAATCAATCATATCTTCTTAACCACATCTTTTTCAAAATAGTTTTTAATCAAATCTTTTTAATTTCTAATTTCAAAATCTTTTTCAAAAAAAATCACTTTACTTCTTTCTCAATCATGGTTTTCGAAAATCAATTAGTGTTTTTCAAAATGTTTTTAAAATATTTTACTTAATTTTCGAAAATTTCTTCCCCTCTTCTCACATCCTTCTATTTATGGACTAACACTATTCTTTAATGAACAATTCGAACTCCCTCTTTCTTGATAAGTTCGAATTTTCTACTTCTGCCTTCTATTTTTCTTTTCCTCTGACACCTCAAGGAATCTCTATACTGTGACATAGAGGATTCCATATTTTCTTGTTCTCTTCTCTTTCTTATGAGCAGGAGCAAGGACAAAAGCATTCTTGTTGAGACTGATCCTGAACCTGAAAGGACCTTGAAGCGAAAGCTAAGAGAAGCTAAGGCACAATTCTCTGTAGAGGACCTAACAGAAATCT
>NC_029774.3:42987001-42988049 GCF_000817695.3 Arachis duranensis
TGAGTAAGCTTAGAGTGGAAGTCCAAACCTTTAGATAGAAGGAAGGTGAATCCCTCTATGAAGCTTGGGAAAGATACAAACAATTGATCAGAAAGTGTCCTTCTGACATGCTTTTTGAATGGAGCATCATAGGTATCTTCTATGATGGTCTGTCTGAACTATCCAAGATGTCATTGGATAGTTCTGCTGGAGGCTCTCTTCATCTGAAGAAGACACCTGCAGAAGCTCAAGAACTGATTGAAATGGTTGCAAATAACCAATTCATGTACACTTCTGAAATGAATCATGTGAACAATGGGACGAATCAGAAGAAAGGAGTTCTTGAGATTGATACTCTGAATGCCATATTGGCTCAGAACAAAATATTGACTCAGCAAGTCAATATGATTTCTCAAAGTCTGTCTGGAATGCAAGCTACACCAGGCAGTACTAAGGACGCTTCATCTGAAGAAGAAGCTTATGATCCTGAGAACCCTTCAATGGAAGAGGTGAATTACATGGGAGAACCCTATGGAAACACTTATAATCCTTCATGGAGAAATCATCCAAATCTTTCATGGAAGGATC
The DNA here is from genome assembly GCF_000817695.3 of Arachis duranensis. Classification (NCBI taxonomy): domain Eukaryota; kingdom Viridiplantae; phylum Streptophyta; class Magnoliopsida; order Fabales; family Fabaceae; genus Arachis; species Arachis duranensis. Next base: position 42,987,569 of record NC_029774.3, read on the forward strand.
AACAGAGACCTTAACAAGGTTTCAACAACAATAATGGTGGATGAAACAGGTTTAGCAATGGCAAGCCTTTTCCATCATCTTCTCAGCAACAGACAGAGAATTCTAAGCAGAGCCACTCTGACTTAGCAACCATGGTCTCTGATCTAATCAAAACCACTCAAAGTTTCAAACTTAGTCTCTGATCTATCTAAGGCCACTCTCAGTTTCATGACTGAAACAAGGTCCTCCATTAGAAACTTGGAGGCACAAGTGGGTCAGCTGAGTAAGAAAATTATTGAACTCCCTCCTAGCACTCTTCCAAGCAATACAGAAGAGAATCCAAAAGGAGAGTGCAAGGCCATTAACATTACCTACATGTCCGAATTTGGAGAGGAGGAAGAGGCATTGAGCGCCACTGAGGAAGGCCTCAATGGACATTCACTGGCCTCCAATGAGTTCCCTAATGAGGAACCATGGGAATCTAAGGCTCACACTGAGACCA
>NC_029774.3:42988382-42991993 GCF_000817695.3 Arachis duranensis
TGATCATTCAAGTGAATGAAGAATCCTTTGTGTTTAAGGGTCAAGGATATCCCTCTGTAACCATGGAGAGGAAGCATGAAGAGCTTCTCTCAAAACAGAGTCAAACAGAGCCCCCACAGTCAAACTCTAAGTTTGGTGTTGGGAGGCCACAACCAAATACTAAGTTTGGTGTTGAACCCCCACATTCAAACTCTAAGTTCGGTGTTGGGAGGTTCCAACATTACTCTGAGTATCTTTGAGGCTCCATGAGAGCCCACTGTCAAGCTACTGACATTAAAGAAGCGCTTGTTGGGAGGCAACCCAATATTATATTTTATCTATCTTCCTTTGTTATTTTATGTTTTCTGTAGGTTGATGATCATGAGAAGTCACAAAATCAGTTGAAAAAGTAAAAACAGAATGAAAAACAGAAAGAAAAATAGCACACCCTGGAGGAAGACCTTGTTGGCATTTAAACGCCAGTAAGGGTAGCAAATGGGCATTTAACGCCCAGTCTGGCACCATTCTGGGCGTTTAACGCCAGAAAGGGGCACCAGACTGGCGTTAAACGCCAGGAAAGGGCAAGAAGTTGGCGTTAAACGCCAGAAACGGGCACCAGCCCGGCGTTTAACGCCAGAATTGGCACAGAGAGCATTTTCGCTCGCCACTTGGTGCAGGGATGACTTTTCCTTGACACCTCAGGATCTGTGGACTTCCCCAAAAACCTCACCTACCTCACCATTCAAATTCAAACCACTTTCCCTCCCAAACCCACCCTCCCATAACCGAACCCTACCCCTCTCTCCACCCCTATATAAACCCATCTTCACTCCTTCATTTGCACACAACCTAAACACTACTTCTCCCCCTTTGGCCGAACCACAAAGCCATCTCCATCTCCTCTATTTCTTCTTCTTATACTTTCTTCTTTCTTCTTTTGCTCGAGGACGAGCAAATCTTTTAAGTTTAGTGTGGTAAAAGCATTGCTTTTTGTTTTTCCATAACCATTTATGGCATCCAAGGCCGGAGAAACCTCTAGAAAGAGGAAAGGGAAGGCAAAAGCTTTCACCTCCGAGTCATGGGAGATGGAGAGATTCATCTCAAGGGTGCATCAAGACCACTTGAGATGGAGAGATTCATCTCAAAGGTCTATTAAGACCACTTCTATGAAGTTGTGGCCAAGAAGAAGGTGATCCCTGAGGTCCCTTTCATGCTCAAAAGGATTGAATATCCGGAGATCCGACATGAGATTCGAAGAAGAGGTTGGGAAGTTCTTACCAACCCTATTCAACAAGTCGGAATCTTAATAGTTCAAGAGTTCTATGCCAATGCATGGATCACCAAGAACCATGATCAAAGTGTGAACCCGGACCCAAAGAATTGGCTTACAATGGTTTGGGGGAAATACTTAGATTTTAGTCCGAAAAATGTAAGGTTGGCATTCAACTTGCCCATGATGCAAGGAAATGAACACCCTTACACTAGAAGGGTCAACTTTGATCAAAGGTTGGACCAAGTCCTCACAGTCATCTTGGCAAGGTTAGCCTTTCCTCATCTCATTTGTCACCTCTGTTATTCAGTTGGAATTGACATAGAGGGAGACATCCCCATTGATGAGGACAAGCCCATCACTAAGAAAAGGATGGAGCAAACAAGAGATCCCACTCATCATGAAATCCCTGAGATGCCTCAAGGGATGCACTTTCCTCCACAAAACTATTGGGAGCAAATCAACACCTCCCTAGGAGAATTAAGTTCCAACATGGGACAACTAAGGGTGGAGCACCAAGAATATTCCATCCTCCTCCATGAAATTAGAGAAGATCAAAGAATCATGAGAGAGGAGCAACAAAAACAAGGAAGAGACATTGAGGAGCTCAAGCACTCCATAAGATCTTCAAGAGGAAGAACAAGCCACCATCACTAAGGTGGACCCGTTCTTTAATTTCCTTGTTCTCTATTTTCTTGTTTTTCAAATTTTCATGCTTATGTTTATCTATGTTTGTGTCTCCTGATCATTAGTGTCTTAGTGTCTATGCCTTAAAGTTATGAATGTCCTATGAAACCAATCACCTTTCTTGAATGAAAAATGTTCTTAATTGAAAAAGAGAAGAATTGCATGAATTTTAAATTTTATAACAGATTAATTATTTTGATGTGGTGGCAATACTTTTGTTTTCTGAATGTATGCTTAAACAGTGCATATGTCTTTTGAATTTGTTGTTCATGAATGGTTGGCTCTTGAAAGAATGATGAAAAAGGAGACATGTTACTGAGGATTAAAAAATCATAAAAATGATTCTTCAAACAAGAAAAAGCAGTGAATACAAAAAAAAAGCGAAAAAAAAGGAGAAAGAAAAAAAGAAAGAAAAAGAAAGAAATAAAAGTGTGATCCAAGGCAAAAAGAGTGTGCTTAAGAATCCTGGACACCTCTAATTGGGGACTCTAGCAAAGCTGAGTCACAATCTGAAAAGGTTCACCCAATTATGTGTCTGTGGCATGTATGTATCCGGTGGTAATACTGGAAGACAAAGTGCTTTGGGCCACGGCCAAGAATCATAAAGTAGCTGTGTTCAAGAATCATCATACTTAACTAGGAGAATCAATAACACTATCTAGATTCTGAGTTCCTATAGAAGCCAATCATTCTGAATTTCAAAGGATAGAGTGAGATGCCAAAACTATTCAGAGGCAAAAAGCTAAAAGCCCCGCTCATCTTATTAATACTGATCTTCATAGATGTTTTTGGAATTCATTGCATATTCTCTTCTCTTTATCTTATTTGATTTCTAGTTGCTTGGGGACAAGCAACAATTTAACTTTGCTGTTGTGATGAGCGGATAATTTGTACGCTTTTTGGCATTGTTTTTAGTATGTTTTTAGTAAGTTTTAGTTAGTTTTTAGTATATTTCTATTAGTTTTTAGTTAAAATTCACTTTTCTGGACTTTACTATGAGTTTGTGTGTTTTTTATGTGATTTCAGGTATTTTCTGGCTGAAATTGAGGGACTTGAGCAAAAATCTGATTCAGAGCCTGAAAAGGACTGCAGATGCTGTTGGATTCTGACCTTCCTGCACTCGAAGTGGATTTTCTGGAGCTACGGAAGCTCAATAGGTGCGCTCTCAACGGCGTTGGAAATTAGACATCCTGGGCTTTCCAGCAATGTATAATAGTCCATACTTTGCCTGAGATTTGATGGCCCAAATCGGCGTCCCGAATCAGCTCAAAACTGCCCGGCGTTAAACGCCGGAACTGGCACAAGAGTGGGAGTTAAACGCCCAAACTGGTACAAAAGCTGGCGTTTAACTCCAAGAGAAGTCTCTACACGAAAATGCTTCAATGCTCAGCCCAAGCACACACCAAGTGGGCCCGGAAGTGGATTTTTATGTCATTTACTCATCTCTGTAAACCCTAGGCTACTAGTTCTCTACAAATAGGACCTTTTGCTATTGTATTTTCATCTTTTGATCACTTTAGATCTTAGATCAGATCTTGGTTCTTCTGGTTCCCTCTCTAAGGCCAAAGCCAATGATCACTACTATCACTTATGTATTTTCAACGGTGGAGTTTCTACACACCATAGATTAAGGTGTGGAGCTCTGCTGTACCTCGAGTATTAATGCAATTACTAT
>NC_029774.3:42992071-42993506 GCF_000817695.3 Arachis duranensis
CAACCTGATTGAGAACCGACAGATGATTAGCCGTGCCGTGACAGGGTGCGTTGAACATTTTCACTGAGAGGACGGGATTGTAGCCACTGACAAAGGTGATGCCCAACATACAGCTTGCCATGGAAATGAGTAAGAAGGAATGGATGAAGACAGTAGGAAAGCAGAGAGACGGAAGGGACAAAGCATCTCCATTTGCTTATCTGAAGTTCTCACCAATGAATTACATAAGTATCTCTATCTTTATTTTATGCTTTATTCGTATATCATCCATAACCATTTGAATCTGCTTGACTGAGATTTACAAGGTGACCATAGCTTGCTTCATACCAACAATCTTCGTGGGATCGACCCTTACTCGCGTAAGGTTTATTACTTGGACGACCCAGTACACTTGCTGGTTAGTTGTGCGAAGTTGTGATAAATAGTTGAGATTGCAATTGAGCGTACCATGTTGATGGTGACATTGATGATCACAATTTCGTGCACCAAAGGCTTTCTGCGCCTAGTTTGGGATCCCAGAGGCTACTGGAATTCCAAACATTTGTGGATATTTTTGGATGAGTTCAAGCACAAGCCGCCATGACAAGGAGCTCACCAAATGTCCAACTTAAGGACTTTAACTAAAAGTGCTAGGTGGGAGACAACCCACCATGGTATGAGCATTTCTTTTTCAATTATAATTTTATTTAGTTTTGTTTGTTTTTGAGTTTTATTTTATTTATTGATCCTGCAATTATTCATAACATCTTCATCAGCATCTGCATACTGCATCTTGCATTTTGCATAAAAAATGCACGTGACGCATCCGCGTCACAAGTGCATTAGGAAGAAAAGAAAAGTGAACAGAGAGTCACGCAAAAGCGTGGCTGGAGGCGTGCCTTTGACATAAATTAATCCACGCGACTGCGTTGTTGACGCATTCACGTCATTTGCGAAAAATGTCTCCCACGCGTCCGCGTCACCCACGCGAACGTGTGACCTGAAAATCAGCGTAAAAAAGGGTGTATGGCAGCAAGTTGTGATGGCGTGAGGCTGGAACGGTGCTAGAAGCACAAGCCTTACCACACGAACGCGTGCACCACGCGTCCGTGTCATTTTTCAAATATGGCCATTCACGCGATCGCGTCACCCACGCGAACGCGTCACCCAACAAATTTGGCAATAAGGGTTTAAAACAGAGAGTTGCGCGAACGCACGGCTGCACTCGTGCCAATCGCACAATTCAGGCCACGCGATCGCGTGACCCACGCGTCCGCGTCACCTGATAATTATCACACACTACGCGACCGCGTCACTCATGCGTCCACGTCACAAGCGGCCCCCATCTTATCAAAATCAGCCAAATATCTTATCTCTTCTTTCCCAAATCCTAATTTTTCTTTCCTTTCTTATTTATTTCTTCCTCCTTTCTTACTTTCTTTTTCTTTTTCTATTT